>NW_024884142.1:10263708-10321568 GCF_019232065.1 Centrocercus urophasianus | reverse complement strand
AAAAAAAGGAAGAAGTCTACAGAACAGAAATGAACGATGTATGATAAGAATATAATATATAGTGCTGCCAATACTTCTATTTACCCATGCAAAGATAAGGATGTCCAAGGAAGCTAATGGATAACTCACATGAAAGTGAATAAAGGACTTTATTTTGCTTCGTGTGCAAGTGCTTTGAAGACTCCTACAGGGTCCTAAGGAAAACATGGATTTTTTAAAAATCCTATTAGATAATAGTAAGCGTAGTGATAATCTGCATCTTTACTTCATAAGTCTCAGAATTTCATAAAAGACAAACCCATCAATTACATATATTTGACTAAAAGGTAATTTTTTTCTAAGTAAGATATTTTTCCTAGTTGATTCTATTCATTGGTAAATCAGGCACCTGATTTTGGTGACCTTTGGAGAAAAACTATTCTGCCAGATGGATCATTGCTCAGATCTACTGTGACAATTTCTGTGTTACTAGTTAAAGTCCAAAATACTCTTGCAATTCCCATTTTGTCATCACTGCAGGGTTAAAACCCAGCACATTCTTCTTACACAGAAGTGCATATGATATCATTTCAGATGCCATATGTGTTTAAGTAGATTTCACACTTTCAGTGCAGCAGAATCACGTTCAGAGATGAACAGGGATATTTTTTTTGAAGGATTTCATTTCCAGAGAGGTCTGTTTTTAAGACCCTAATCCAGAATATCCTGGAAAGTAGTTTTTGCATAGTTAATGTTCTGCATGTGAATACATCTGCTAAGTCTGAATGCCTATATAAATCCTACCCAGTAAGACTCTGAAATTGCCTAGGTGACAGAATAAATCCATCCTGTACAAAAAAAAAAAAAAAAAAAGAAAAGAAAAGTTAAAATTCAGCCTTCAGCTGCTTAACCTTAGTTACTACATCTCTGTTACTGTGCGCATTCCTGGATTTGTAAGTATTTTTTTTAGATGGGAAGACCTCTTGAGTTTATTTTTACTGGCCATCAATTTTCTCACAGGATCAAAATATCACAAGTTGATTAGGTATTAATGAGAGTTCATTAATATTAAGTTTCTGGCTCCAGAACCCTGAACATCTGTGATCTTGTAACTTAGTGAATTTTGAGCACCGATAAAATCTTTCTTTCCAATGAAGCTTATTAATAAATAATTGAGCCATGTAATTTATCACTGTCTGTATTACTATTTCGTAGAGCTTAGGTTGCATTATAAATCGACTCTTCAGAAAAAGGTAAACTGATTCACTTACTTCAGGCCTTGCCTTGATTTCTGACATATGGTTCTGCTTAAACATGTCCATGTTTGCAACCTAGAGTTGACATTTTTGGCACTCAGAATAGTGTCTTGTAATTATGCTAAGTCTAGAAAGGAGGATTAGCTTTTATAGCAGAATTCATAAAATAAAATAAAAAAAAGTTTTAGTCAAATTTATTGGCTGCAATGAGCCCTCCAGAATGCAGACGTCTGGTCTGGTGGAACTCAATAGATTTCTGTTTGCTGCATGTGCTGCGGGTGCACACACACACATGCACAAATGACCACTTTATGAAAGCATTTGCGTGCAATAAAAAGTTAATTTTTTTCACACTTAAAATCAGCTTCACCACCTGCAGTGATTATCAAGCAAGCTTCATTTGATAGGTTTTGAAAGCCCTTTTTTTCCCCTTCCACAGCCCCCCCTTAAAATACATTGTATTTGTTGCATTGGTTGCTTGGCAAAGCTGTTTTTTTTGAACCCTGTCCAGCTTTTTCCATAATTCTCACCTCAATGCAGTTTTGTAGAGCAGCTTGCAAGCGCGTTATTACAGATTCAAACAGCAGCAGTTGAAAGAGGGCAAGGCGAGTGCTCCTGCAGTCTGCTGTGAGTAGAAACCATCACTTATCAGCCGTGAAAGGCACATTCCTGATAGCTGAGTGTTGGTATGAAACTCTGACTTTTATCTCCTCACCAAAAGGGAAAGGTTTCGTTTGGGTTAGCAAACACCAGGCACCTATTTCCTTTGCAGCAGCCCGCCTTAAAGTGCACTTTAACTCCTGGTGGTTTCCCTGGAAGATTGGCTCACCCGCATGTCCATCATCCTCCTGCATCCTCACCCTTCTTTGAACTCTCCCAGTGAAGAAATAGCCAATAGCACTCTTGGTACTGTTCCTTGTACATTTTTAATATGTAAGTCTGCATTTTGAACTAGAGGAGGGACAAGTTGTGTTTGGATTTTTTTCTTCTTTCATTAGTTTACTTCCAAACTGCCCTATTAGACACTGTAGGGCAAAAAAACCCACGAGGATGATTACCTTAAGCAGTCATAGAATAGGATGAACTACCAACTCTCCCTTTGGGAAATAATTACCCTACTATTTATGGACAGAATTTAGAGGAAAAAGCCTAAAACTTTCGAAGATTAAAAGCTTTATTTCATTGCTTGCATTAGTGGCCCTTTAGAGGAGGATGAAATCCCATCATTACAATCAGATGTCACTCGAGCTCAGATTTTCTTTTTTAACCTCAAACAATTACCTTCAGTACCCAAGCTACAAAGATGCTCATTGTAGGATCCCCATTGTAACCTGGCACCTCTCAGCAGCCCCTATGAGCAAGTCTGTGCCTCTTTCTTTTGATCATCTACACAGGAAACAGGGGCAACATGGCTCCTAATTTAGATGCCTTGCTTAAGTGTCTGTAATGAGGTGGGATTAATCTATGCCATCATTTCTAGCTGGAAATGAATGTAAAAAGGTGGAAAAACAGAAGAAAACATATTAGGAAGGAAAACACAAGTAGCAGAGACTATTCTGCTGTCTCATCCTGATAAAGGAATGATTCTGCTTCTCTCTATGTTAATTGTGCAATACCTGGTGATCATCTCAGATGGTGGTATAAAATGAGGTGGGATTGTTTTGATTTCACATAAATGTAGTTATTTAAATGTGGATGTCCACCCCAGCTTAATGGCTTAGGCTCCATCAATAGTTGCAGAAGAGAAATTGAGCTCAAGGATTGTTTTTTTCCTATGTGGATGGCTGGGTATTTCAGACAGGGAAGGCAAACAAACTCCTTAGAGATAACTTTCCTTCCTCTGTGATGACAGGGTTATCTTATGCAACTACTCCAGACTGCTCAGTTAAACTTTAGATGGCAAAAGATAAATAAGTTAATTCCTTTCCAGGTCCGTGGATCCCGTATCTCCAATGAGGAACGGGGAGGGAAATCCATGTCTTTTCAGCCCTTTTATCATTATTTTTGTGTTGGAAATAAATAAATTTTTGCCTGTACCCTTTAGGCTCCTAACTGCATAAAACATGTGTTATGCTTTTTTTTTGCTTTTTTTTTTTTCTTCCCCTCCCCCTGTAACTGCTAAACATATGTTTAACCATCTGGCAAGAAACAATCAAAACCAAGCAAACAAGGTGTCTGAAAGTTCAAACACACAATCACTCATACTTCTCCACAGCTTTTTATACACAGACCTGAGTAATAGCACACTAATGCAGAATGAAATAAAAATATGAAAATTAATTAACATGCCATACTGGGTAATTTAGTGTTCCCATTTAAAATAAAGAAAATAAAGAACTCCTCTTCCTATCCTCTCCTGACTGTGATCTGTCCAGGCTATACTTTTTCAGACTATTTGTTTCCCTGGTCATATATTATTGAGGTCTCACCTGTACTCCCTTTCTCCTCCAACTCTTGTGTTTCCACTATGTGTAGTAACCATCTGAATTTGCAATGTGTTCTCTGTTGCTTAACACTACTCTTTGGACAACTTCCCTGGTAGACCGTCTTGGACCTGTAAACATTCTTTTTTCACTGATGAAGCTCTCAAACACCATGAAGTCTTTCCTGACATTCCTTCTTCAACACAGAGAAATTCCTCTACAGGTGCCAGGAAAGGCATGAACTTGTCCTTTGAGTCAGAGTTTTGTATTCCAAGGTTTTACTGAAGAAAAATAAAACTGAGTTGGAATCCTTCTGGGCCTTCTAGGCTCCAAGGTCATATATACAACTAATCAGAAAAAAAAAAAAAGGATAATAATAGCAGTATCTGCTTCTCTACATAATTGTGAGAGGAAGAGATTAAAGCAGTTAATTTCACCAAAATTTTGTTGACACTGTTTTTCCTAGGCTGATTTTGCAAAACTTTTATAGAGTAACATATTCCCTACTCAAACAGTTGCTGTGAAATCAACATATTTGTTTGCCTGTTTGTTTTGTTTCATTTATTAGGAGTTAGGACACGCAAGAAGTAGTGATCAGAACTTGCCTTCATAATTATGAAAAACCAGTGCAGGAAGGTGTGCTGGATGGGACAGATGTTCACTGCTAGTTTGGTTTAAGGAGTATGTTGTAAAAAAGCACTTTGAATGTAGAGCATTAAACTGAAACAGAGACAGGCTTCTTAAAGTTATTAGACTGCAATGCCATTTTGGGAAAGTTTTATTCCAGTGTCTGAAAATGAAATGTACACCAATAATTTCACACTCTTCTCTGAATGTGCAGAACCCAGATCTTTTTCCTCCTGAAGAAGTTCAGCTCTGTCACACTCAGCTGTCAGGATTTACTGATGTGAGCATAACAGATCTAAGCAAGGCTTTCATAGAATGAGCTTCATACACTGCTTCCAAAACTGAAATCTGAAAGGGAAAGGGGAGAAAAGTAGATTTATTTTGTTCTGTTTTGTTTTTAAGGCATTTTATCTTTGGCCTTAAAATTCATACCCTCATTACTGGTACCTCAGCAATCAGCCAGGACACTGCTCCTTCTGGACTAAGGAAGATTTCATCAACTTTTCTGCAGTAATGCAAATTTCTGAAGGTGGAGACCTTCAGAAAAGACGCAACAAAGAGTTTGCACTACTGTGATTTATCCTCCTGCTTGGCACTGATCACTTATATCAAAGTGGAATTGTCTTAGACAAGTGTTAATTATGTAAATGTTTACATTTCTTGTAAAAATGTACCCTTCAAGCAAGCCCAGAGTTGATGGGAAGCTCACTCAATATGCCACAAGTTGTGACCCAGCCTCAGTTTACCCAAGATGGATGCAGACCAGTATGTTGGTTAGACAGAGCTGAACAGCTCTCTGACGGGGGATCATTCCATTTTTGAAGTGTAGGAAATACAACCCAACAAGCAAATCAGTAACATCATGATTTAGAGAAATCTGATCTTAAGAAATCTGATCTTACAAACGGTATAAGATTAAATGAAGCATTATGTCCTTATTGACTTTTCTGGTCTACTTACTATGATTTGCATATAATCTGCAAAAATGGATTTTTTTTTTGAAAAACTTATAGACTTCTTTTTGATAGATATCGTGTGAATTCTCTCCCGAGAGCAAATATCTCAGTAGACTGAATACCTTGCAAACACTAATGATTTTTTTCTCCTCACAACACCCTTCCTAGAAAGGAGAGTTATTGCTGGATTTACCTATGAGAGATTAACTAATTGGCACTAAGTCAGAGGAAGCCTGCGGCTGAGCTGTGACCAGCACCCAGACACCCTGAGTCACAGCCCAGCGCCCCAACCACAGGCCAGCTCTGTGCTGACAGACTTTTCTTGGTAGCAAGCCCGCATTACTGGAATGCATTCCCTGCAGAAATGCAATTAAGTATGTGCTTGGCTACTTTTAAAAGAGCTGCAAAGCCCCACCTCTCTGCCCAAGCCTTTCACTTGCTAAATCTCCACTTCTTGGTTTACTATCAAGGCTACAGGCGGCTCAGAGGCTGGTGTGTAGCTATTTTTATGGTCCTTATGTCTCACTGTAGCCCTGAAAAAAAATTCATTTTTACAAACAAATAAATTCAATTTGAAAAAAAGCATTTTGACAGCAGAAGATCCTGTAATTGAGATGGGTGGCAACCAGACAGCATCTCTGACGTGTGGGATGTGAGCCCACCTCATTGTGCCCAGGGGGTGTCACTGGGATGGCTTCTGCCAGGTTAACAGACAACGTATTATTTCTTTTGAGAGGTGTCAAGACAGCTGTCCTCATATAATTTATTTTGTGGAGGACCATTTTTACCCCATTCTGATATTTGGTAAAAGGATTATCTTCAGGAAATGGGAATATTCATAAGATTTAATTCCTGTGAGTCATAACCTGTTATTTCTTTACAAGAGAATAGAGTAATATGCCAAATGAAATGTGCATGTATCTTGGTAAAAGCTAAAGTGTTAATTTTTACTTCTGTGCACAAGGAATTAGATACACTCCTCCAGTTGTTGTCCAGTCAAGCCTTCCTATGCTGCACTGAAAATAATAGCATCTTGAAGAGAATATTTATTGTTACTAAGCTCCTTTAGACATGGAAAGTAATGTAATATCTTTTCAGTAACTGTTGTTCAAAATATCTGAGGCTAATCGTCACACTGATCAGAGAACATTAGGGTGCCAATCTAAGCCACATTTGGTTCTTATTAACCTTTTGCTTTCTCTAGTGTACTTTAAGAAAAGAATTCTCATGCACATTTCACAAACTTAAATCTAGTCTGCATTGTTTTATTTTACTAATCACATTGATTAATAATGTCAGGGCTCTGCTAAATATTTGTCATCCTTGCTTAAAGTGCTTTTCTCAAAAGTACAGTTTTATAGATACAAGCAAAGGTAAAATGTCACTATACATGCATATTGTATGCCTCTTGTATGTATTTGTATTTGTAATCAAAGGAACACATGCATGCATATAATTTATATGCAACACATATGCAAAGCAGATCACATAGGATAAAATATATTTAGCAAGTAATGAGCAGCCTTCCTTTGCAGATACACAGCAACTTCCATCTGTGGTGAATTAGAAGATATTCTAAGAAAAGATCCTGCATGAGTTTTGTCAGAAGAAATTAGTTTGGTGTGCTATAAAATCAAAACCAGAATGACATGCAATTGTTGTTTAGTGGCTGGGTCATTCCTAATGCTGCCTTGATTCCTGCAAACATGAAAAGGAACTCTGAAAAAAGAGACATCACAGCTCTGTGCAACTGTGCTCCTCCTCTGCCATAAAATGATATTAATCAGGGTTAGCCTGAGACAGCCTAACCCGGGTCTAGGGATTCTGGAACTGCACAGCCAGCACTGCAAGCTGCCCTCCAGAGGCAAACATGCCCCTTGTTTATATGACAGTGAAGTTCTGGACCCTGGGAGGTCAACAGACAGCAGACAAAATATTGCTCAGTTTAGTGGTGCTAAAATATATTAAATTCTGTGATCCTAAGGTTTTACATGAAATACATATTTTTAAATTCTTCCTCTAAATATTGCAACCAATCTTATTGCTGGATATTTCTTAAAGCGCTATGCAAACTGTGTAACACCACTTTGGTTACACTTCTGTGATTATGGATGTGTAATATCCTTTGCCCAATGCACATTGCTTTGTAGTCCAGAAGCAAAGAGCTTTCAGCTGACATAAAATATGAATATTGTTACCGTTACTCATCTCCACAGCTGAGGTAATGCACAGTCATGGCATTTACTGTAGATGCTCGATTTAGCCATTTTGAAAATACATAATACGCTTTCACCAGAGTGGAATGATCTGAGTAGAACAATCCTCTACAGTCCCTTTAAGGCTAAAATCCAAATGTGCTAATTCAGTTGCTAGCCATTTAAGCAAAATTCCCCAGGCCTGTTCTTACCCCACAGTCCTAATGTGCTTCCCCTGCCTGTTTGTCTTAGAGTTCCCAAAGTCCCCCACCAGAGCCCATAATTTCTCTTTTAATCCTTGCAAAACCTTCACAGGACTTCAGTGAGCATGTGTGTGAGTGTGGACAACTACACAAAATGCTTTGACTTCAATATTAAACAGTGCAAGAAAAACCGAGTGTCTTTAACACAAAGCGTTCATTTTCATCTTTAATTCCAATATATTCCCATGAATGGAGCAGCTGCAAGCTCAGGTTCACAGAGAATATCACGTTCAGATATTTTTACATGGAAGAAATGCATTACATAGCATCAAGGGAGTGACTGTCACGAGGGAAGGTGTATGGCCTTCTGGCTACAACTGGACTTATCCTGGGAGCTGCGGTGAACTCTGAGCCCAGCTGCAGAAATTTGGGGTGGCCTTGTCTCATCATTCCGTTGTCCTCCCACAACCTACTGACTTCCTACAAGAGAGTTATAGTTCTGCAAGTAATTGTTTTCTAATATATTTATGCAATAATTCAATGTGTTAAAATCATAGGGTCTTGTTAATAGTGTATTTGCACTTAAGAAGAAGATGGTGTGGATTAGATTGCTGATGTTTGGAGAGTGGCTTGAAAATATGAAATACATTAGAGAAATTTTTTAAAGTCTGATGTTGTTTTATATCTTATCTGAGCTTCTCAAAGCAATAAGCCTCCCAAATGTGCAAGAAGCCATACCTTTGAATAGGATGCAAGGATGAAAGAAATCCTTCTTGGCTGTTAGATCAGTAAACTGATTGCTGCAGCAACTTGCAGCACAGTCAGAAATACAATTTAAGTGGAATAAATCCACCTCAGTCAGATTTCAGTGGTTTGTCTGGGTGTGGACTACAGTACAGCCACAACTTGGACTTCTGAGATATTTTCAGGATCCTTCAGGATCTTCAAGTGCCCAAATCTTGTTGCTTTTGCAATATTAGGAACTACGATAAATCTACTTCCCATTTATTTATGCATGATTAGTTTATACCTTTACCGTGTTCGTATAGTATATCCATTCAGAATTTCACCTCAGCAAGTGGAGGTAAAGCACACCTCCCTGTTGGTGAGCTGTTAAAAAACAGAAAGGAAGAGAAAGAAATAAAAGCAAAGACATTTTCTGTGGCCTATTTGAAGACCCACATAATCATGTGGTTAGCTTTAGACATGTGCTTGAATTTCCAGCATGTGTTTAAGTTTAAGGGCTTTGCTCAGCTGAAGCTGATATGAGTCAGGAAGGCAAAACCTGACCTTGTGTAAGCAAGTCAGGTTATGTTCAGCATGATGTCAGAAGGGACAGAGTTAAAATCTGCTTGTGAAAGAAGCCAGAAACCAAGTACAAGCTACATCCTATTGGTGTCAGGTCAGTATTTTGGATTTCAAGTTAAGATGTGGTTTCCCACACCCAGCACTGCCAAGCACCACTGTTTTTTTATGGGAAAAATCCAGCCAGCCATCTTTCCTAGACAATTATAGAACTTGAAAATATGTTTGCTAACTGTATATATCTATATATATAACTCTAAATATATAACCTTAACCCTAACTATATTTGTCATTTGCAAACATACATATATATAAATTTATGGGTATATACATACACACAAGTGGTAAACAGCTTTCTGATGCCCTGTCACAGCATCTGATTTATCAGCAAGAAACTGCTCCTGCAGCAGGCAGTGACCAGAAATGAAGCTGAGGTTACTGAAAGCTTGTCTCTCTGAAGACTGCAGTCAGGTGGTGAAAAGCATCTAGAAATGACCTCATTCAGCATCTTGCATTTCACCATGAGTTTGGGAGTTCCTATTCACAGCAGCTCAAGGAGCTAGTCCATCTTAGAAAACAAGTAACCGCTTAGGGTTGTGCAATCAAACACAACAACTTAAACATAATAACAGTATTTAAGTCCAAATTGTACACATAACCCTACAGGGACCTTTTTGCTGGAAGCAACGGAGTGCTGCTCAACGGATATGAGCACAAATCCTCCCTCTGCCACATGTTTCATGTGTGACCTCGGAAAGCCAGGTAACCCTCTGCATTCCACAACTAAATGGTGGGCCAGACTTCATACATGCTTGGGTGAGGACTATCTTCTCCTACTGTAGCAAGTCACATAATGGGGCTTTCATCTTTATTAGGGACTCCAAACCCTGTGTTCTCAAAATGGAGTCTCCCCCACATAGGAAGTTGTCTGACATTTTGCAATTTCTGAATTTTGAACTGGAACAAGAAGTCAAACTGCATTTATTTCTCATCGAATAAATATTTTTTATATTTAAATTTGGAAATATCAAGTAATGTATTTGCACCCAAAACTGTCAGATGTTCTGAAGTAATAATCCAAAACTCATTTTTGACACTCCAAATAGATTCTCTGAAGTACAGAAAGATCATTCTGAATGAAGGTTTTAAAAAATATTTCAACTTACTTATGAAATTCTGTTAAGAAATGAATAAAAGATTTTATTTTGTCTCTCCTCATTGGAAAATGCAAACTTTTTTGTCAACATACATGCTTTTCTCCAGGGGAAAAAAAAGCATATAAATGTTCTTCTGATGGGAACAATCCTCATGAGCTTATTGAGAAAAATTCTAATGTAGCAGATCTGTAGTTCCAGAAGATAAACTAAAACAAGACCCTTGTGATCATAATTACAATTTGGGAATTTTAGAACACTGGAGAGTATTCCAGTGTGCATGAAAATCTTTCTCTTTGTTCAACTTTATCTAACCTTCTCTAGTGTTGTTAATTTATAACCTGTAAGAATGTTTTATATTAGCTATCTTCTTTATTATTGTCAATTGGTACTCAAAGTGGCTGAATATAACATGCACTCTCTTGGCTAGCACAAAGACTCCTGGAATTCATCACTCCTAGAAAGTTCACATACGGAGCTGAATCTTGATCACTGAAGTCAGTGTTTGATCCATCTCATTTAGCTTTCCCATCTACAAGTGATATGTCTAGTCTAAATTACTCACCTAGTCTCCCTCTATAATTAATGAACAGAGACTGATACCTACAAAGGATTATTTGTCCCATCCAAAGACAGCTGGGACAAACTGAACCCTGGTCGTGCTGTTCTCCTTTGACTACATGGCATGAAATTAGAAGTCTAGTTTCCACATGATCAAAATTAGGAGAGAGAGAAATCATCTTCATTCCCTGGTCTGTGTGAACACAAAATGTAAACACTGAGGAAAAGAAAGTAAGACGAGGCTGTGCACAGTGGACTTTTTGGATATTTTGCCTGTTATTAATGTATACAAATAATATCTGCTTTTTTCTGCACTCAATACATCAACGTGTTTAGGATATTGAAAGGACTATGCATTGGGAGCCCTGGAAAAAGGTGCAAGTGGTTGCTACTGGGAAGGCAAATAATTTTCTTTGTGTCGCGCCATATGGCTTCTACCATTCAAAACCTCTGTTCATCATTGTATTTCTCTGGCTCAGGTGACAGCTGAAGCATTTTTTCTCCTTACCTGATGGCTTGAGGGTTTCTTTGAAAGTGAACCCAGAGCAATTTGCTGGCAATTTTGCAAGATGCACACAATCTGTCCCCATTCATTATCAACAGCTGAAGGGAAACATTCTCAGTAAACAGGATTTAATATAAGAGTAGTAAATAGTCATAGAAAAAATATTTTTTCCTTAATGCTGAACAACTGGTGTTCTCCCAATTCAGAAAATTATTTTCTTTATAGCCACTAATTAAGGTTTTCCAGATAAACATGGGAATTAGCCACACAAATTCCATTGTTTTTACTATTATTTTTTTGTTTTGTTTTTAAAGAGAACTTCAGGAAAGATATTATATTTGTTATTTTCTTCTCTGTTCCTCCTGCTCTCCAGTGTGAGTAACCACTTCAAGGTTTCACTTCATCAAATTCCACTTCTATAATAAATTGAAATACTGGCAATTTCTTTCAGCTCATGCTTAAAATGAATCAAAAATCTTCAGGCAGATCTTCAATGTGTTGGTTTTTTTTTTTACCTCAACCACTTTCAGATTGTTACAAAAAATCTCACAAGTCTTAACTATATTTTATAGTAACAAAAACTTCAAGGTAGCAGTGCTCCTTGCACAAAGTCCTTGTCCTTTCATTTATTTCCACTTTTCGTATTCCATTTTTATAGCATTGCTCAGAATAATGTTATCTGAGTGCTTTATGTAGAAAGTATTAAAAATAATGGAGTACCTAGAGGATTTCTGTGGTTTCTCTCATTCAGGATGAAATCTATTTTGAGCAAACTTTGAGCCTTTTGATTTTATAAAACTTTCTTAAATTGTGATAGAATTTGAATTGAATATGAAAAAAAAAAACACCATTTTTTATTACATTATAAGCTAATCACAAAATTAGACCAAAATGTTAGGCTTTTGGGTAAAAGAAAGTCACAGGCGTGTAAAATTAAAACAGTATAATTCCTTTTCTTTGCTTTTAACCAAATACCTCTCTTTTTCCATGTACTGCTTCTTCAAACTTTGAGTGTCTGTTGGCATATCCAAAGCTCTTTAACTCTGGAAACTTTTTCATTCAAGTTTCTCAATTCATTTACTCTGTTCCTGCAAAGTCAAATCAAACATTGGTTACTGTGTTTATTTGCTATTGCAAGGTGCATCACAGAAGGAGAAGGAAAGACAGGAAAGGGGGGGGGGGGGGTTATTCCATGCACTGCACCCCATCTCTGTGCCCCTGGTCCTCTGCTGGAATAACAATGGCTACCATGAAAACAGGTCCTTCTAGTGACTGCTACTTCACAATAAATAGAGAGGATAGGCAGTTAAGTCACTAGGTTCTCCTCATCTTTCCTATGTAAATAAGAAATTAGTACAGAAGAGTTTAGGTTTTCTTCAGCCAAAGGTTAGCTGGGGATAGACTGAAGAGTCAAGGCAGATTATTTTTTATTTAGACAGAGAAGTTATGAACTATAGATAAAATAATGGAAAAGAATTAATAAGATGATGAATATAAGAATGAAAGCTGACAAATTAAATAAAGGGGAATACTAATAAAATAGTGACATTTATAGCTCTGAGAATTACTATACACTCAGTAGCCAAGAGACAAGAAATCAACTTCAGGAAGCAGATTAATTCTCTGGTGTAAGGAACTGTGCTGGTGTGCTGGCTGGGAACCTGCATCTCTACATCCACAACAAATGATGACTCAGGAATTTGGCTTGCATGGGGGAATTTTATGTGGAAAAAAAAGAACATAATTCATTGCAGTGACGTAATATTTAATGAGAGAGCTAAACAAATGCTTGGCTGTCAGCAGATAATTACTGAAAACCTCCAAGGAAAGAGTTTAGCCTCCTGGAAGCCATTTTCTCCTGGAATTTGTATAACTGCACACAGAGAGACTGTTCACATGAGTGTCTGATGGTACACTGGCATCCCAGATCATTGGCATGCTGATATGATTGTTATTTAACAAGCATCAGTCCCTTCTGTGAGAGTAATTGGGCGGATATAGGGATATATAGTTGTCATTTTCCGAAGGA
The DNA here is from genome assembly GCF_019232065.1 of Centrocercus urophasianus. Lineage (NCBI taxonomy): Eukaryota > Metazoa > Chordata > Aves > Galliformes > Phasianidae > Centrocercus > Centrocercus urophasianus. The sequence goes on along the minus strand of NW_024884142.1, from coordinate 10,308,375 downwards.
GCTGGACAGCTGGCTCCAGATTTCTCAGGTTTTTTTTGAGTTGATTTCATGAGAAATGAAGATGTAGATTATGTATGTATATGTAGCTTAATTTTCTTAAAAAAAAAAAAAAAAACCCAAACCAAACAAAACAACAACAACAACAACAAAAACACAGCATACAACAGCATACATGAGTTAATTTCTTGCATTGGCTGCTCAGTGACATTTATTTCTGGAGTACCCTTAGTACCAGTTTGGCCAGAGGTTGTTTCAGGAGTAACATGGGAAAGAGGGGATTTAATTGGAAGCAAAGCTTTGCTCCTTCTGATATCTAAGGGGAACATCTCCAGTATCTTAAAGCAATATGTTGCTTGTCCATGACGTTGACTATTCTTGAAAATCCCTGCCACAGCTGCAGTTAGATTGTCCAGACAGCAGCTCAAATCTATTGGGATGCACTTCTCAGGATACTTCAAGGAGTGTGTGAGAGCTCATGAAGCTAGAAGCAGGAAAGCAGCATCACCCATTGCATCATCACTGCCAGCTGGGACACCATCCTCTTTCCTCTAGTAATCATCATTCCACACCAGGAACAAGTATTGACATTTTGCAGATATCTGCACATCTAGATTTTTTAGCATGGGAAATTTTTGGTTTGGAGGACTATTTTGTTATTATTGCTATTATTATTCTTATTATTATTATTATTATTATTACCAAAAAGCAGCTGCAGGAAAGAAAAAAAAAAAAAAAAGAACCTGGCAACAGCTCAGAGATAACCTCTATCACTTATAGAAGCTTGTTTGAACAGGGTGTGTATGTTGGCACTGATGTTGAACACACATCATAAGAGCAGATTGAAAAATTCAACTTTGACTCTATGCTGGCTTGCTGCAGATTGCTGGAAGGGTGTTTTTGTAAGCAGAAGTTTTGAGGTAGTAGCGATATCCATCTCCTGTCTTTGCTCCTCTTAAGTTTTTTTTTCCTCAGGCTTCCAGCCATTGGAGTTAAACTCATGAAATAGGAGCTGCTTATATTCCTAAATGTTTTGGAGGATCAGGTCTAACAGCTGAGTAACAACTAAAATGGCATGCATGCTGCTTGGAATAGCAGCTGCCAATTCTTCCCAATTTCTTCGACTGGGAAGGCAAATTTATTAAATTAACAGTAAAATTAAGATTCTCTGTGTTGTCAAGGATTAAAAGTCTCATATTGTGATAAAATACATTTATAAATTTTGTTGTTGTTGTTTGTGATGTTTGGAAAAGGGTGAGCTTGGAAGCCCTTCTCTCTAAAACGCAAATTTCCAGGTGGAGTTTATCAGTGTAATTAAACTGACATCATTTCCACTTACATGGAAAAGTTGTCAGAATCACTTACTTTTCCATGTAAGCGAGTCTTTAAGATCCAGGACTTGTTGGAAGTCTTTACAGAGGAAATGGTTCTATCTGAAATAAATTCTACAGATGTCTTTTACCATAGCCATCAACTCAGCTGCTTGTGCTTGCAGTCTGCAGCTGTAATTAATATTAAATGAATTAAGTTATGAGGGGTAAGATTCATCTTCATTGTCTGATATTTAAAAGTGAGATGTCCAGTCTATCTGATCATCTAAGTGCTGTCTGTAGTCCATGGAGAAAGGTGGGTACTTCTCCAGACAGTGCATCATCCTGCTGGGCTGGGACACCTCTTTTAGGATGGTCTGGGAAGTCTTTCGGACTTGCACCTCTCCTACAACAGTGGCACAAGCCTATATGCAAAGCCTAGCTACTCAGTTGAGGTTAAAGTGACTAAAGCCGGAAAAATGCTGTGTTCAGTCTAAATTTTAGACAGTTGTGCAGATGAATCTACCTAATGGCTACAAATTATGTAATTATCACATACCTATACCACATAATACATACAGTAATATGCAGAATCTATTTACATAGGTAATAATGTCCCCATGAATAGAGACAGTTGTCTTAAAGTTATTTGATTTTCCCACATAGCAAACTGAAGGTACTCCATAGAAATATTTTCCCATAGTTCAGGCATCTGGGCCTTCAAAGGATGGTTTTCTTATCAGGATTAAGTGCAATGGATTTGCTAAAGTTTATCTTTGACATTTGTATCCTTTAATTACTACAGAGAAAGAAAACCATCACAGAGGAGACAATTTCTCCTTCGTCTCTGGTTTTACACTTCCAGGGATTTCATCTATGCTAGGATCTGTGCCATTCAACACATTTATTTATGTTACAGAAAAGAGAGCATATATGAAGCTAATAAAACAGTAAATGATACAGACTTAACTTGGAATAGTCAAACATGTAGGTGATTTCAATATATTGGATGGTTAAATAGTAAAATGGTATATATATGCAGATGTGATTAGACTCCTTAATACATAGACACTGACTGATATAAATTAGCCTACGACAGAGATGCATGCATTTCTGAGAGCATTGACTCAGTTTTCAATTGTAGCAAAAAGGCAAACAAAAACTTAGAATTAAAAGGGAAAGGAAGCAGAAAACAATATTACTGCCGTATACATCCTTTTCCTTACATCTCACATGTTGTGTGGCCATCTGAGCATAATCTTTCAAAAAGGATATTGGAGCAGTCAGAAAAGTAGAAAATTTGATCAAAGGTGCATAAGAGCAGTGGCTAGAAGGAGTAGGAAAAAAGTCTCTGGGGGATGTGTCATAGATAAATAAAGCTATGATGTAATGAAGAATGTGACTGGAGAACAATAGTAGGAGAAACTAAGGGGTTCCAGGTGGCAGCTTGAAAACAAAGGGAAGAAATGCAAATGGACTGAGCTTTGGCTTGATATTTGAAAATACAAGCAAAGGGGAAGACACAAGATAACGTCAGAAAGGACAGATCTTCATGGAACTGCTTCAGTGAGAGTCTATAGAAAGCTTACAGCTCAAAAATTCCTGGAAGTTCTGAATGCCAAAAGCTGATTTACAGAGAATCAGTCTGTAAACCCTCTTCTCCTGATACTCTTTGTTCTATACTTCTTTATAGAGTGGATCAAGCTACCTGGACCTTTCTCTGACTGTTGTTGCAGTTCTTAGTTGCGCACACATTTTCAGAGGTTATGTGAATACAAACCTCTCATCCTGTTGGTCATTAAACTTATCTGGACATCAGAGACCCATAGAAATAATTACATTTAGGCCTTACTGAAGGGAAAAACACAGAATTTTGCAAGTTTTGTTTCTGGATCTCAGAGCCATCTCTTTCTTATACTGAAGAACTAATTAAACTTTTTTTAGCATCTTAGTTCAAATGCCATGCACTATATCACATTTGAATCTTTTAACAGCTTCATCTAGCATTCTTGGACAAGATCTATAGGTACTGCAGAAAAATTAGTTTTCAGCACTTATAGTTTTTATCTTCTCTCAGAAGTGATTTTGCTGAGCCAAACTCAAATGCTGCACAGACACCAGTACAAACTCGTGGTACACAACAGCTGACACACTTTTTACTCAGGCCATTTTGCCCTAAAGTAGCTGTAGGATATTGATACTACCGGTTGTATCATTAATACCTTAGGAAGGGCTATTGTGCTTTGGAGTCGGATGCATGAGATATATCCTGAGCTTCTTGTCATCTTTCATTGTAAATGACCTCATGTTAGTTATTGCTATTGATACTTTCAGGGACAGTCCTAAGGACTTGAGCAAACCTGAAGGATATCAATCACTTCTTAAGGTGGAATATATATTTGAATATCAGTGTTAACAAAACTCAGATGAATTTTTACTAAATGGAGTTGTATGAGGAATGTGATAAGCTGGATCATCTTCCCTCCAAACATACTAGGGAATTTTGTGAGGTTTTGCTGGGTTTAAGCGCTTGGAAAGGTATGAAAGCGTAGTGCTCTATGGAGGATGTTCACAGTATTCAGGGCAAAGTTGTCTTATGTCCAGAGCTACATTTTACAAGAGCCGTATCGTACCAGAGAAGTTGATGTGAATTATATATTGGTATTTCATTTAAATATTAAGAAATCCTTTAGGCTAACTGCATAAACATGAGGCTCTCTACATGTTATTTTCTTTGCATAGATCATTCAAATCTAGATAAGTCTCTACTCATACAGAATCTGCATATGATAAACACCTTCTGGCTTTATACCATCCAGTTCTGGGCTTCTGAAAAATTGCACATTAGCACACATATATATATATATATTAGCAATGGCATGTGTGTACATTAAAAATCAATATTTGCTACTCTATGATCCCAGGAATACACATTACTTTCTAGAGATTTTAAAGAAAGAAAGTGAAGATTTAAGGAGTTTTCTTTTCAAAGTTGTATAGATTCTTCCAGCTCGCAATAAACTAGGAATAACAATGAGGGATATACATGAGCATACAAATCTGAAATTTAGAAACAGTTGGATAAAAACTGACACGTGATATTTATACTGAGGAATCTAAAATGAAACAGGCAAAAACCTTCCTCTATCCTTAAAATGCAAATGAATGGGATTTGTAGAGGGAAATGTTCAGAATGAGAGAAAGGCACATGGGAGAAAGTTTTTCTCTTCCTCTGTTAGGCTCTGATGTGACTATAGCTAAGAAAATGAACAGAATCTCCACCCAAACTCAGGTCATATCTATGGGCAACACAGTAGACTTTGATGCTTCACAGTACCTGCGCATCATTGCCTTGGTTCTTGTAAATGCTTAGAAGTGCAACTATATCTTTTTCTACCTCTTGTAGATAAGCAGCCCTCCCTTCTTTGTATCTGAGGTTGAAACTTAGGCCAATCTCATGCATTTGCAGATGATCCTTTAGCTCTGTTGACAGCTAGCTCATTTCACACCCCTTTTGGTCTAAATTAATTATGCATAGATGGATGTAATTTACTTATATATATGTATATCCTCTTATAATAAGTAATTGCTATTTCTTATAAAGAGATCAAAATCCCACAAGAACTCTTGTGAACGTATCTATCTATGGTGCTCTGAAAGTAATGCCTCCTCTTTATTTCCGTGGAAACTACAACAGATACAAAGAGCACAATAACACCATTTGATAGAGCAAATTTGCAGCTACAAAGTACTATTTGTACTGTAGTACCATAGTACTATATAACACAGCATTAACTATTCCTTTTCACCAGTGATGGACAAAAGCCTGCATGCCACGCTCATAAAAATCTGCATGGCCATCCGGAATGTGGCTTGTCTTTCAAATCACGTGGATGAAATGCACCACTCACCACCTCACTGTGCTCACATCCTGTGTTTGGTCTCCATAAACTTTCAGCAAGCATCAGTGAATGTCAATGGCTGCAATTTTTTCTGCATGGAGGAATTCAGTGATACACCTTCATACACTCATCCATGTCAGATGCCACACTGCCCCTCTGCTGCCATCTGTCACATGGCAACAAAATGTAATGGAATATTGGTGGGAAGTGTCACTACCTATTGCCATGCCAACCACATCCACTTCTGATGTCATGGACCAAGATAATAAAATAAGAGGCATTACATTTGGAGCAGTCCTCATATACATCATATCTGTCTCTATGTCTGTTTATCCCTCCATACAATACGTGCATGTGCATGTGTATATATGCTCTCCATATATGGGCACGTGAGTGCATACGAGTACATCTGCACATTGAGTTCCAGATGTCCGACATGACTGTCATAGAATACGTGGTTTCTCAAAATCTTATAATGTGCTCAAATCAAAATGAAATTTCCTTTCCTCTCTAAAAGACAATCCTTTTGTTATAGTCAAGGTTATGAGGTACTTCAGCTCAAGACTTGCTTATACTGGAAAAGGTTGAAAGGATAGTAAACACATTCATTTTCAATTCATCAAAATAGAATGGAACGTCTCTAATTGAAAATTTTCCAAATAGTCAATAAAATTTCAATCTAGAAAATTAAATGAAATTAATTATAGATATGTAAAATGCATTGATGCCGGGAGTAACCACAGCACCTACTCTTTCTTTGACCACAATTATTACGTATACAGCCTATCTGTAAAACATCAAAGCATTTTCTAGAGATACAGACTGAAGGTACTATTGAAATGCAGCCAAGTCTTTGGTGACACACAGCACCTGTTGTAACAGTGCATTAAATAATGTTACATGGAGATTTGCGTGCTGTCGCTTGTAGAGAATGTGCACGTATGTCTCCGCATACATATATGTATGATTTTATGTTGTTATTAATATTACATTTGCATTTCCTATAGTATGTAATGTAATTAGAATTGAAAACCCCAATTACACTGATGTGAAAGACTGCTTATTAATTGACAATAGGCCTCAGCTAAGTAGCAACAAAAGAAGTGCTTTGTTTGGCAACCTTTGTTTAAAAGGTCCTTTGAAAACTCTTTAAGAATACTATGAATAGAGATTGAACAAACCTTTAATCCTCTTCAGGTCACACATGTGCTAAAGTGAATAATAGTGTGAGGTCTTTCTCACCTTTTGAGTTCTGTTAAGCTAGTAACCTAACTTGAAATGAGACAAAGAAAAGGCCTAAGAAAGCTTGAAAAAAATCTAGCTTGTACTCTTCTACTTTATTTATTTGATTGCAATAAGCTTAAAGATCCATTTCACTCAGGAAAGATGTACGCTCAACGCTTATGACTCCATTCATAATTTGCTCAGCTCCTGAAAGTTATTTCCCTTTTATTTGCTTCAAATGCGCTTAGAACCTTAGAACTTTTTTTTTTTTTTTTTTTCATTTAATGCTCCTGTTCCTTTGTGAGTATCAGTGTGAAAATCTTTCCTTCGTGCTACAGTCCCTTTTTCCTATTCAACACTAGACTGCACACGATAATTAAACCTTGGGGGCTTGGAGATTTTGGACTAAAGCTTAAAGAAATGCAGTGGTGAGGCCTCTTCTCCCTCTATCTCCCACCACTTGCTGTGGGGATTTTCTTTAGTTACACTTGGCTTCACAGGTAAACAAGCTTGAAAAAAATCACAAGCAGGAATTGAATTAACACCTTAGTGTTGCTCATAATGAACCAGTTTGCTTAATTAGATGAATGAAAAAAAATATGTTCTAAAACATGACAGGTGGCAGACAAATCTTTATTCAGGCAAATGCCCATATTTACACTGCAGTGATAGCAAGATGAGCAGCTTCCTAGCAAGGACTAGAAGTTCAGTGTGAAAACTGAGTTTTAACCCAGGTTCAAGTATATTTTTATCCAATATGAAGAAAATTACAGGCTCATTCTTTTACTTTTGTTTAAAAGTGAAGAACTTAATGGATCTCTGTAACTTTGTAAGTAAGCTTGTGAGAGCACTTTCTAAGATATAGGTCTATAAATACCGAGCAGTATATTTACCACTGAAAAAAAGATTATCTCAGTGACCATAGAAAGGAAAGACACAGGAGCTAGCGCCCCAGCAAACGGCACCCCATAGCCTGCTGAGAAGACTGGGGAAAACTGGGATGGGTTTGAGACTACTTTACAGACAAGCAAGGGAGGATAATAGAATCATAGAATGGCTTGGGTTGGAAGGGACACCAAGGATCATTAAGTTCCAATCCCCTGCCATAGGCAGGGCCACCAATCTCCATATCTGGTACTAGACCAGGTTGTTCAAAGCCCAGTCCAACCTGGTCTTGAAAACATTCAGGGTCAGAGCATCCACAACCTCTTCGGGCAGTCTGTTCCAGCACCTTGCCACTTTCTCTGTAAAGAACTTCCCCCTGACATCCAATCTAAACCTTCCTTTCTTCAGCTTAAAAACATTCCCCCTTGTCCTATCACTATCTACCTGAGTAAAATGTTGATTTCCCTCCTTCCCTTTGAAATACTAGAAGACTGCAATGACGTCTCCTTGCAGCCTTCTTTTCTCCAGGATGAGCAAGCTCAGCTCCCTCATCCTGTCTTCATAGCGGAGGTGCTCCAGACCTCTGGACCCTGTCCAACAGTTCCCTGTCTTTTTTGTACTGGGGGCTCCAGACCTGGATGCAGTACTCCATATGGGGCCTCACAAGGGCAGAGCAGAGAGGGACAATCACCTCCCTGTCCCTGCTGGCCACAGATGAAGGATGCAAAGCTGTCTGAAACATATCTTGTCTTGTTCTTGGGATTTCTTCACATTCCTACCCCATTAATATGAAGACATTTTAGACCAGAGAGAAAAAAAACGTTCAGAGAAAAGTCCTTGTCTTGTCTTGTCTCCTTGTCTTTTTCTCTCTTGTATTGTCTATGAAGACATACCATAATATAAAAGGCTTTTTAAGCACACACAAAGCTGCGTAGTTAATTGCTGCTAACATCAATCATAAATTGTTTTCTTTCTCAACATAGAAATCAGTGTAACAGTACAACACCAGCTGCTCCCAAACACAAAAGCATTGTTTAAATCAGAGCAAAATATTTACAAATAGGTTTCAATATGCAGAGACTGAATTTTGCAGTGTGTGTGCACACTGCAACATTTCTGTGTAAATCTATCAGCTGTGCATTCACTTGATCACTTATGCCAAGCAATCTGGAAAGTCAGTAATTGGCATTTCTCTGAGCTAGTGCTCTGATCAGCTATAATCATTCTGGAGCTCTACAAGAAAATCCTGCATATTTTTATCTTGATGGTAAAAGTGGTTTCATGCATGTATTATTTCTTTTTCTTTCTTTCTTTTTTTTTTTTTTTCATTCTTTTTTAATTTCCTTTCTTTTTCTTTAATTTCAGTATTCACTGCTTTACAGAGAGCCTGCATTCTTCTGCAGATGTTTATCTCTGGAGGTGTTTGTATATACCACTGCCTGCCATCATCTGTAGAGGAAACTACCAGACCCATGAATGATTATCTCCAGAAACCTAAAAGTTGGCTGCTGTCTTAACTGTGAGCATTTAGTTATAAAAAGGATGACTGCTTAGCTGCTGGGCTCTTCTCTTAAGGAAATTAACTTTTTATCTCAAAGACAGCTAATTTAGCTCTCACCACCTTTGCTTCCACTCCCAACTACCTTCTTATCTTGGGTAATCAGGATGCAGGGATTCCCAATCTATCCCTCTTTATGGCTCTCTTTCAGTAGTGTTACTGTTTGAACTCTATACCTCTGGATAAAAGAGCTAGCACACCAGCTCAGGAAGCAGTTTTAAACATGAGGTAAATATGCAAGTTACTTAACAGCCCATATATGAACTCAATTACAACCTTCATCTCACAAGATATGAATAAAAAGTTTTGGCTTTGATCTGGAATTAAGCAATCCCTACTTATAAATCAGTGTACCATGGGATTTTATTAGTAGTCATAATTAGTGGTTAACATTGCAATGAATATAAGGTTGGGAAGCTTTATAAAACAGTGCGAGGTTGGGACGTATTTCTCACATGAATTATCTGAATTGCACAGAGGAATCTTGGAATTTTAATCAGGGAAATAATATAGAAACATGAGGATGGTATTCCATTAAGCAGACTACATGAAAGAATTTTTAAAAATAAAAGCATACACCTATGTCTTTTTTCATGATTTTAGCCCTTTATTCTAGTCCGGTTTCAAAATTAAATTTAGAATAAAAGGTAAAGTGCTCGTGTACTAAAATCTTAAGGCATATGTATACATTTAAAAAGAAATACAAGTAGGCATCAGAAGTTATTTTTACTGTAAACACTCTTCATATGTTCCCATGTAGAATGAAACGTCTGCATAACAACTTCTTGAATGTCCAAACTCCCTCCTATTCACTTAGCATGGAACAGATGTTGTCCTGCTTTTTATTACTTTACTTTATGAATCATACTTAGGCTGAATTATGAAATTAAAGTGATAGAAAATGTAAAACTTGAATTCTACTTCTGCATCTTTGAAACATTTTCCAACTTCTGTTGGAGTGATGATTTTGGTTGTTTTCCCCATAGCTACAAGTCAGATTTCCCACTTGTAGTTTAAAATGTAGAGGATCCCAAATAGTTCACAAGTATGAAGAGTCAGCTTACAGCAAGAACTAAATCTTTACTGAAACTAGAAATCCATAAATTCAGCCATGCTGGAGAGAGATTTTTGTTTAAACCATCGAACTAAACAAAACGCAATTAAGGCTAACAGGACAAAAAGCATCCCTCTTGAGATCCATAAATACACTCATGGGAAACTGGAAATAAAGAGAAAAAAACAATATAATTCTAACTGTGTCGTGTCTAATCTGACCATTTAAACAGACAACTTTTCCCAAAGTAAGTTAGCTTTGTCAGTACATGATTTTTTTCACCCTTACATAACCAAGTGAAGTAAATGGGAATTTTCTGAGCAAATCAAAGGAATTGGCTGCAGAGCTTTATTCTGCTCTGAGGACAAGTTGTGATCTTGGTTTTTAACTATATTAAAAATACATATTCAACTAACTAAATCTTGTAAAATCACAGCAGTGCTCTATGACAACACTACTTCTTGGCTTACATAAGTAAGAAATTTGGAAGACTTTAACAATGCATACACAAACTACAGAGATCATTATGACTGAAGTAATCTCTTTTGTACAAATGTCTTAGCATCTTTTTAGACTCTTAAATTCTTATATGTGAAATCTTTAGGGGAATTCACATACTTTTCTCCTGATTTCCTTTCCTAGTTGTCGCCTAGATTTCACCTTAGCCTACTATACATTATTTGATTTTTTAGAAGTGCTGTAATAATAACCTTAATAATCATACACCCATACAAATTAAATTTATTCTGATTTTTAAAATATGTTAATGCTATCAAAAGCCATAATGATGGCACTTAGCAATGAAGTAACTAGCCAGAGAGGAATACAAAATGACAGAAATAGCAATGCACTTACCTCGAGCTTGGAAGGGAAGGACACAGCTCCAAAATGGGTCTGGGTCAGAGCCAAGTGCCTGCCTGAGCGTTTTTCCACTAGGGCAGTGCTGGCTGGGGGTTTTCCACCTGGCCTCTAGTCAGGAAAGGCCAATTCCACAAAACCCAAACTTCGCATTTTCAGCATCTTAAGCAATGGCTTAAGAATGGAGTTTTCCAGTTAAAAAGTGAGAATGAAAGCTTGCTTCTGATAGAACGAGCAGCAAAGCTTGGTCAATATAACCTGGCTTGCTCCTTCAATATGCCCAAGTTTAAGTCAAGCATGGCAGAAATATGCGTGCATGAGGGACTATCTTCAGAAAGGAGATATTCTACTCTCCAAAACAATTTTTTTTTTCTTTCTAGAATGGGGTGACTTTTTTGGGGGAAAAAAAGTAAAATACAAGGCATTGGCTTCTTCCTATATTGATTGAGAAAAAAATCTTTTATATAAAAATGGTTTTTATGTCTCTTAACTCCTGTAGTCCATGTGAACTGGGTGGGATAAGACCCTAACAGGCACAAGAAATCCAGAATTATTCTCAGTTTTATCATTTATGCAGTTTTATGCAAATTTCATTAATTTTGTCACCTTAAGCCTCTATAAATCAGAGATTATTCTATCTTCACAGGCTGTGGTGGCACAGACTTCAACACATTTGGTATGCCCAGATAAAATCACACATTTACCTTGGTAGGCAGTGCTTACAGAACTGCCCACTATTGATGGGAACCAAACAGAAGTGTTCCAGGTTGTTTCTCAGGATCCATCTTCTCAGGTTTAGGAATCATCTATAAGTACGGAAGACCATAAGCCCACTCAGATAACAGCTTAGAGTTATTCTCTTATGTGGGACATACAGTAGTTTCCAAATTGATTCATCTACATTCCTGACACTCTTCTCTATAGAATAATTTGGTGCTGATGTTAGGCAAGATGTTACACAGCTTTCTGGATTTTTGCCCCAGGTAAATTCATATATAACTGTAAATATTTGTGTCTCTGAGCTATACATAACCCAAGTATTGCAATACACAACCATTAATTTACTGTGCTCATTGTGAAAGCAGTAGGCAGTATGAAACAGTCCCCTGCTAAACAGAAGAGTCTGACTGAAAAACGATGAAATAACTTGGATGTCATTATAATTTCAATTGAAATAGTGCCACGTTTACAGATGTATAGCTGTAATTACTACTTCAGGTTGTGTGTAAGTAAAGATCTGAGCCATACTTAGTATTATATTTGTGAAATGCAGCAAAATGTTTCCATCTATTTATTGGATGTCTAAACTCATTTTCACCTCAGCAATAATCATTATATCCTCACATTATATGGCACAAAATGTATCCAAGAACTGAATCATAACTCTGCATCTTCAAGGTTCACAAATTCATGTTTCCTTTTCCTTTCCTCTCACTTTCTTCATTTAGGCCTTTTTTCCTTTTTCCTGATGGATGAGAATTTCCATTACATATTTATTAGGAAAATAATCACGACTTGGAGAAAGTTAGAGGGGAGTGGAGCTTCTGATTTCAGACTGTCAATCACTTATTTCCAGCCACATAGCTTGCTTAATCAAAGTATTGTTTTCCTCATTTAGTTTGCAATGGGCCACAGTAAACTCCTACTGACTTGTATTTCTCCTCCTGATTTCTTCATCTCTTCCTGCCTGTAATTTTTGCCAGAGTAATTTGTTCATGAACATACAGTGGGGAAAAGATTCTCTCATCTCTCAAATCCACATATGATCAATAATACATTGAACACATGAAAAAAAGACAGGAGAAACTCTCACTGCAGACATTTGCTGTCACAGAAAACACATCAAAGTTATGAGAATAATCCCTTTTTTTTTTTTTTTTTTTTTTCAAGAGCACTCCTGGAAGGGAGAGGACAGGATCTGGCCTAAGAGGTCTGTCCTTTAAAGGATGAGCATTTCTGAATGGATAAAAATGAGAACAAAGAGTCAGATGGAGAGGGTGAAATCCACGGAAATATCTCCAAATACACAAAAAGATAAACAGCCCATTGGAAAATCTATCATCTTCAGCCCCACATAGATGCAGACTGCATGAAACAGACCTTACATATTCTCCTACCATTTACACTGATTTGTTATGACTGATGGGTATGTTGATAGACAGAAGAGGGAAAGAGTAATTCAAACCATGCTGTCTTTGGAGATATATTTCACACCTGAGAACCAAAGCACCTTTTTCAAGATATAATTTCCCAGTTGACATTACTTTTAATCATTTCTTTTGCTCACCTTTCATCCTCTGTGTTTAGGTTCTCAGGGCTTGGATTTTTTTTTTATTATGAGAAGAACAATGTAGCACTTTTGGGAAGAGCAGAGCAGAGACTTTAGGAATGGATGAATGCTCAGTAAGTTACAAGAGCGCTTATTTCCTCTGAGTACCACCATTTTCCCTCTAATGCAGAAAAATGTTCACTATTAGAGAAAAGGTTTTCATGGTCAGCACACCTCCATATGGGCTTCTGGGGCTACATATTTAGTGGGCTATAAATTAGCTTTAACATCTATGTACATTTAGCTTTGCTTCCTTAGCAAGCATAACTTAAATCCACGTGGAGGTCAGTGCACCAGCAGAGCCTTTGCAATACATCTATGCACATTTTCCCTTACATATGTGGTCGTGGACATACTGCCCACATCTCCCCACTCTTTCTCAGAGAACATTTTTTGTGGCAATACCTTATAATGAAATAAGAATGCTTCTGGTTAAGTAGAGCTGCACAGAAGAGCTGCACTCCCATTTGCAGTGAAGTGATGAAAAACATGTGCAGTGATTCCATTTTTTTGTAGGAATAAGGTGTGCTTTCAAATCCCCAAAGAATCAAACCTTTCTGCTAACAGATGAAAATGAAAATAAAAAATCTATTCAGAATGTATTCAAACACCTAATTCTCTACTGGGGAGTGTAAATCATTTGAAATCAGTGGAAATACAGTATTTTGTAAATGTGACAATCTGGTCTCTATGCTAGGAAGCATCTGATTTTACCTGTACTTTGTGTGCCAACTGTTTGATTCTACCGGTACTTTGTGCACCAAGTAATATAAAGTACAAGTAATTTTATTCCATGGAATGAATATCACAGCTAAAATCATAAGTGATAAGAAAGTAATAAAGAAATCTAATGTGAGCTTTTTTCTTTTAATTTTCCACAATTTACATAGTTTATATGAACGGATTACTTCAACATCTCAAATGTAATGTAATGGAAGGCTCTCACTCCTGCCATTTTTGCTTTGGAGAAATTCATTTGAATTGACTCTATTTTACAATAGACAAAACTGAAGATTTTTTCCCAGTGTTAAGATTCATTTAGACTTCATCCAACCTTTTCAAAGTGTCTTCTGGATGCATTTGAAAAATGCAAAGAAAAGCAGGAGGCATTTATAACAAGATAATTAATACATATTAACTATCTATCTATGGAATCACAAGAGAGTCACGGTGTGAGAGAGCAAGATGAGGTGAACTGCAAGCTCCTTCATTAATGATTAACTTCTGTATTCCTTGAGATCAATGAGAATGCAACACCTCTGCAGCCCAGTGACTGCTGCTACATAGAAGGCACTTAAAAGAAAACACAGGTCTTCTCACTTGCAGTGCACCCTGCCCATGGCTGCATGGCTGAGCTTTAGCAAGGGCATTCAGACGCAAACAAAATGCATATTTGCATGAAGTTATGCCATTTTCCTCCCATCGAAATTGTGTTTTGGTATTGATTAATTGCATTTTACTCCAATGACAAAATGATCAGGTAAAAGTAATCTGCTAACAACTTCAGATGGGCTGTTAACACAATGTTTGAGCACAGTCTGGCTAACAGGTTTGCTCTTGGGTCCCTGTGATGGTTTACATAAACATTTCAGTTGTTTATCTTAGCTCTTTTCATCTATAAATCAAGATAGGATCTTCAGTATAATCATCTGGCAATTGCTGGCAGCTGTTTAGTCTGTGATGGTATTATTTGAACTGAGTTACTATTGGTCTCTGGCTTCATCTGAGTCCTCGAGTATACAGGCCTAACATCACATAAATATGAAATCAATCATCTTATTTCTCCAAGAGGGCACATGCTCAACAGCGGTTTGAACTTCTCTTCAGAGCTGGTTGTCTCAGGACAAGGGAAGGTCTGTCTCCTGGTAACTGGGAAGCCTGGTGGGAATGACGTTTTCTCGTGCAATTTAAGGAAGTTGTTTTCCAATCCAGTAAATACATTTTGGTTTGGAAAGAAATTAATGTCTGACAGGATTAACATCAGTCACAACCACTGGGAGACAAAACACCTTTCTGTGCTCCCTGACATGTGTGGATCACAGATTTAGGTAGGACACATCTATCCTGCAAGTGGAAGATATGACTGAAGGATGAGGGTGCATCTTGCCAATTCAGTAAGCATGGACAGCAATGTCAAAGAAGAAACTGGTATGGATTTCAGGTCAGACTAGTAAAGTATAGACCAAATTACAGTGTCACAACTATGCAGTCTATGCTACCATGCCCTCTTTGCTCAACCTGTTGGCAAAAGTCAGCCTGTATATATCTCTCCCTGCTCTATACAGACCTTTGCCTATGGGGTAATTACTTGTCAGGCAGTTATTTCCTGTTATACAGGGTAGGATTCATCTACAGGATGGCGATATCTACATGCTGTTTGTCTAAATCGTAAACTAGGCACTCAAGGCTCATCACCAGAAAGAGAAAGGCAGTCCTAGAGGGCAATTCACCTCCTCCTCTCCGCAGTGGGTGTCAAAGTCAGGTCACATGGATCACTCTTCAAACCACTGGCTGCAAGTAGACCATCAGTGCTTGACACATGTGGCTTTAGACATCTAAAGATGTAGCCTAGATTTCATTGCATGTGTGCCTCAGTCCTCATTTCCATATCTCCCTCACTCCTTTTGCAGCTGGTTACTGGCCAGAATCCTAATCTATATAGCAATTTGAAGTCTGTGATACATTTTCTGGAGTTCAGTCTGGCAAGAACAATGGGAAGATTTCCTGAATTACAAAACAGCACTAGTCAACAGTTCAGTGATAGGGCAATTACAGAAATAAACAGCCCTGCCTTCATTCTCTAATGCAGTCTTCTGTTTAGAGATATGCTATTGCCTCCAAATCAGTTTGACCGGTTCTTCTATTAATAAACTTATCAGTAAAACATCCATTAACAGATTTAGTTGATATGCAGGAGTTTAATTAGGCAACAAGACATGACAAGACTGTGCTACAGTGAGATAATGCACACCTCTGACGTGGTGTGAAACACCAATTGGAACCAAGGAAATTCAAAAGCCTGAAAAGTATGCTAAGCTGCAACACTGCATTGTATGATCTTGGGCAGTGCATTTAAAGGAGAACTGGTTGAAATCCCTTGAAGGATTTTTTCTTTTACATCACAAGACATATGGAAAGAGGCTATTGAGTTGTCCATGGCTAAGTCATGAACTGTAATAAAGGAAGTGCTCTGCTTGAAACATTTTAGCCATTTGTTTGTGTTTCTTAGTGATAATTCCAGTGAATAAAGGATGAAGCATCACAGACCCCATTAATATGGTTTTGGAATATTGTCCTTCCTTCCAGGTGAAAGATGATTTCTGTGGCTTTCCCATTCTTAGTTAACACACAGCACATCTAACATACCTTACATGAAAAATGAACAAACCCCCACATCTCAAAAACTCATGCAAACTTCCCCCCTTATCTCTCAAATAGGAAGAAGAGGTAAAGAAAAAAAAAAAAAAACACAAAAAAACAACTGTTCTAAGCATAGAACTCTGCTGATAGGAGCAGAACTGAATCAAGTGATACTGAATCAAATAAAATCAAAACAAACCTTTCATCTGAGTAAGAACAACTCCTCTGGAACTGCTTCTGATCCTCTTGAAACAATATGCTGATTTTATGTATGAATGTGAAAATACTTCTCCAAGAATAAATGAGATAATTTACTGCAAAATCACTTTGAATTATTGCTTCTTCCATTTTACTCATACTGGGCAGAGCCTGCAGAGTCTCAACATCATGGAGAAAGTCTGATACAGTGCCAGAGACTCTGGCTCCTAAAAGACCTGGGTGGAGAGGCTACAAGATCATAAACTCCCACTGCACTGTAAGCAGAAAACTTCACTGACTCTTTACAATGTTTCTAATTTCACAGATACAGGTCAGACATTTTAAAAAGTTCCTAATATCTTCTTTTCTATCCATTTACTTCAAATTTCTCCATTCAAGTAGCTGTACAAGTTAATGCTAAGTTTCTGCAAAATCTCTCCTCCTCCTCCTCCCCCCCAACCTCTCCCAACCAAGGGAGTAGGCATTATATCCTTACTGTAAATGTGAGGGTTCTCAGCAATTCTGACAAGGAGTCCTGAATGGCAGCAGTAAGGGGAAAGAGGAATCTCCTTTGACTTTTGTTGTTACCTTCACTTTTTCATGTGTTCTGCCATGACATGCAGAATGCAGGAGCAGACCCCAAAAGAAACCGCTGATGTTCAGCATCATGCTCAGTGAAGAAGGGGCAGGGAGGGACATCTTCCTGCTGAAGAAGAGACTGACCCTTTGACCTGAACTATTCCCACTCACATACAGATATAGAAATGTAAGCTGCTCAGCATGGTGCCAGTTAATTTAAATTACCTAACATCCCAAAGGGCAGCTCCCTGCTGAGGAGCCTTTTCTTCTCTTTTTCTTTTGACCTTCTAATACAGAGTAACTTTTCACGAGGATAAGTCAGATGGTCAGCTTGGGAAGTATTCAGTTTCTGTGGCCCCTGGAGGTTCATGCAAGAGGTCAACTCAGACTATATTCTGCTGAATAAGGGATTGGAAAATTGTTAAATTATACTGAATGACCAGATCCTCAGCCCTCGTAAATGATGTAGTACCAGAGTAGCCATTTCACTCTTCCTAATGTGGTTAAGCAATAAACAAAACTAGAGGACAGTTTTTCTCCTTCATGACTGCCATTTATTTAATTAGTTCACATCTAGGTAACTAAGGTCCTGTCACATCACAGAAATTGCACAATTTTAACCAAATCTCTTTGTTGTTTCCCACTTCCCCACATTAGATCATGCTGTGCTGCCTTGTGTGACCAGCAAACCCAGCCCTTTGGGTCACAGGGTGGGACAGGACCTTTGGGGCCCTGCTGGGAGCATCCTACTGGGTTGCTCTGCAGCACCATAGCCTCTTCCCTGCTCTGTGACCCTCTGTGTTAAGCTGCTACTTGGCAATCTGAAGTGCTTCAAAAAAGAGGAATGCACTGCAAATGGAGAAAATATGGCCATCTACCAGAAGTGTTAGATGAGAGATGTTAAAGTTAAGTGTTCAGTGAAGACTTGATGGATCTGTCTGAATTATATATAAGAAAGGAAAGTAATACATACTACTGTCAGGCTGTATCTGCTCATGGGATCTTTTCCTATGGCATGATTGTGTTCACAATGTGTGAAGTATTAATGCCTTGCTTGTATAGTTAAAAAATGTTATCAAATCAAATACACCATGTGCACTGGAGATTTTAATTTAGCTTGCTAGATTTTTTCAGCTCTGGGCCTTCCTCCTCTTTTCCTTGTGGTTACTGACACTTCTGTGTATACTCTGCTACCTCTGAATGTGCAAACAAGACACCATGTAGATTCAGATTTTCCTTAAGACCTGTCCTCCACACCATGATTTTCAGCCATCTGCTTTCCATTAATTTCCTGAAATGTGGTACATGGTTTATTCCATGTTAGTCATTCGCCTGGATCCGAGTTGGTCTTGTTGGAGGACATTGCAAAATGGGGCCCCAAGAACTCTCTATGCTTCTGCTGAGGGTCTCCATCAGCCCTGTCACAGCCCACATCAGCAGTGAAGCTCACTGACATCTCCTGAAAGTTGTCTTCTCCCACTGAAACAGTGTTCATTGCAGCTGGTGTACAGAAAAGAACTTGACTTGTTTTTGTGCTGTATAAAACATTATTTTCTTTGTTTAAGACAAAGTCACTCTGTTTCAGTTAAATTACACAACAGTCCTGTGTTGTCATATCAGAGCCTTCAGAAGGTGTTGGCTCCTATTTGGAGCTCCTGTACAAACAAATCCTGAAGGACTTCCATCAGACAGAAATGTTGTCTTTTTCATTAAAGATTCATGTAGAGATTTCATCTTACTGGGCTGGTGGGAACCACTACCAGCAATTATGTATGTACAATGTCAAAAAAACACACACAATTTTTCTGCTAGAAAGGCACTCCTCTTTCTGTATCATATTATTTCAGTGAATAGATTTATTAAAACCATATTGTCATTGGCCAGTCAAAGATATTTTGCTGATAATCGTACCCTAAGCCACAGCTCTCTACTCTTGGATTGGAGTGAAGGAAGCAGATATGCACTCAACAGGCAGGTTAATAATGGTAAGTTGTAAGACAGCAAGCTCTGGCCCAGTATACCCAGTTTAAAATTCTGTTCAGGGATCTGTCAGAAAATTCTGCTTGTTTCATTTGTAGAGAAGTTACTACATATTCCTAAAGCAAACAAAGCTTTTTTTTGTTCCCTCCTCTGCTCAAGACCTTCTATCAACTGATTTTTTTTTTAAGTCTAGGTGCACCCTCTGCCCTGACTGTATCCAAGTCAGGTGTGCTTTCAAAGGCTTCTTGACTTAAAAAAAACCAATAGGCCTGACAAGAAAAGGCTGGCCACGGGGCATTCACCAGAGAAAGGGAAGAGTCAAGCCTCATAACAACAAGGATTCTCTATGATTACCAATATGTTCTGAATACATCTGCTGCTAACAGCCTTCCCTCTGCAGAAAGACCTCTTGTCTGACCATGGCAGCCCATATTGGCCCTTCCCATGACTGTCCCCATTGAGACTGGGCTGGCTGTGTCTCCAACCACATCATCAACCCAGAGAGCTTCTGGCTGCCATTTGGCACCCATATGTTTCCTCAGTTCAAAGTGCTTGAAGAAAGGTGAAGACTGCATTACAGCCCCCAGGGCAACCATCTGACAAGCTGGTCTCCTTTCCTAAGAAACAGGCTGGCTTGCTCCTAAATATAGCTCAAGAGGAGCACAAATTGATAAATACACAGCCTGGATGGTCAAGGGAATAGTAGCTATGGGGAAAAACTCAAGGAAATAGATTTGGCACCATATTCCTACCCGTGCATTTCCTCTACTCAAAGAATTTTTGTTTGTTTAATAGAGACTCCCCCAGATCTAGTTCCCAGGGGTCCTAACATTTAGCAGCGAGCATTATTTACCAAGGTTCATCTGTGGATGTGCAGAAGGAAAAGCATAAGTTACTCCAGAGTGAACTAAAGAAGTAGGGAGCTGTGCTCAGAGATTATAACAACTCCCAGATGCCAGGGGTCAGCACAGGAGGCCTTGTAACACCCACTCACCAGTGGGTTACACCACCTTGCTACAACAATTTGCATGCTGCATCAGAGCCCTAAGCTGGCTCGGAAGTGAGGCTATAGTTGAGTTCAAAGCAAGCCAGCTGCTTCCAGGAGCTGCTGAGCATAGGGCAGGACTGGCAGGGGAAGTAGTGATTTCTCTTTGAAGTACTGCTGCTAGATAGATGCTGATTGTTTCATGTTACTGTGAGCATCAAATAACTTAGAAGTGAGCTCTCAGTTTAGTGAGCAGAAGATAACAGGCAGTGGAAAAATATTTTTCAAGAATGCTAATGACTTCTATGTAAGGACCACACAGATAGAAGGCCAAAGAACTGAAAGTAAAATTGATTGCTAGAAATCATCTTCCAGAAAAGTAGTTAGATACACTAACACTGGATACCAATCACATTATTGGCAAGACAAACAACAAAAGACTTAGGTGAATTAATTTCTTAGTAAGTGGAATACAAAACATTTCAAGTTTTGTAAACCACACCCTTTTTACTCTGATACATACAGTAATATACATTTCTACATACGTATAATCATATCTTTACAAAATATGTAGACAACAGTTAAACATACATTATATTATTATTCTACAATGATATAATTGAAAAAATACTAAATAAATAGAAAGAAAATACTTAAAACACAAAGCATGAACTTTTAAACAGATTTCTTCTTATTTTCCTCTCTGATCATTAGAGTGCAGCAATGCTGTATCAAAGACGTACTCTAGAGTACAAGATCTACAATTAGTTTGGGACATAAGTTCAGCTATGGCCCTAGAAATCTAGAATAACCTCCTTCCTACTTAAGATGTTTTGTGATATGTTTGGCAGTTGAGAAACTCCAAAGCAAATAAGATTGATTGTGTACAGAAGTTTGAGGTTGAATCCATGACTGATAAGATTCTTATCTGCCTTCACTTCCTAGGATGGATGGTACCACTTGCCCATAAATTAGCTTCACTTAATGAGTCACTCTAAAGAAGCTGAAAAACTGTAGTGGAGGTTCAGTTGTCCCAGGTTGCTGGGACTGGCCAAAGCCTTCTGAGTACACAACATGCTAACATACATAGTATGTAATGATATGTAATTTATTCAATGTTATGTGTACCCGTAACTATGCTTACATCATGTAAATAACTCTGCTCATAATATGCATTAGCCTTTGTAAGGAAGAATTAAGTATCCTGCAGATATATTTAACTTGATGTCATAGTGTAGGACATTCATCATTAGGGTTTTTGTTCTTAGAAAAGTTGTTTTCTGGAAGGGCAAGTCTATGTATTCTGATTACATGTTAGTCATGTACTCCCAAAATATCTGACAAGAATACCCTATCTTCCTGTCAATATTGCTGAAGTGGAGACCTGCTGGAATGCATACTCTGTTTATTTAAGTGGTTATTGAAGTCTGATCATTCTGGAAGGATCAAACTCATTCCTCATCACTTTAAACCAAAATAAGTATCTCTGCATGCCATTCTTTTATACTGTAAACCTAAATGTTTTCCATGCTCCTTCTTTCGTATCTAACTAAACATTTTTCTTTGCATTATAGAAAAGTCTTAAAGAAATCAGTTGATACGTGGAAATGTCTTGTACAGAAAACTTATATAGAAAATAACATTGAAAAAAAATATATAGAAAATGATATTGAATATCTGAACTACCTGCTGAGGAGGTGTTTGATTACCCTGTAGCATTCCACAGACACATTGGCAGGGGTATAGTATTATTGCAGTTGCATATTATAATGGAATAATGCTATCCATTCAATAATGGATAAGAATCAGTATAAAATAAAATTGAACTGAATCAGAAAACACATTTTTCCATGAGGTACAATCTGTAAGAAATTTGTTCTTGCAAAATACTATCATAAAGAATCATCCTGAATTAGAAATACAATCTTCATTTGAAAGGTCAGCAAAAATTGAAACTTGTAGCAATACATTTTTTAAGTTTCTTAGTGTTTGTACTCTGGCCTAGCAACTGACACAGGTTCTGATATAAATTCATACACATAAGTGCCAGGAGCTTATTGTTTATCTCCAAAATAGACTGTTTTTTGTTGCAAAACAATTATTTTGGTAATTTATTTTACTTCAGAGGAATGCTCTTATCCTGGTTTAAGCACTGAGACTAGTGATGATATCTACTGAGAGAATTAAATTGCGATGCTTTCCATATCTTGAAACACAAAGTTTCTGAGGCGACCCTTGATCTTTATTAATTCTGTTTTTTATCAGCTGGATAGAAACTCTCTTTAATGTATCTGAAACTCCCAAGGACACACACTTATTATCCTCTGAAAATCTCAGACCTTCATCTAGAAAAATTCCATCCCCATGTGATATTTAAGTTGCTAGCTGCTGGACCTTTACAGCATTGTTTCTCTCTAATAAGCAAGCATTCATCAAGTCTGTCTTCTGAGAATGATGTAAAAGCAAAGATAGTCCCAAAATGATGAGTCATTTCACTAAAATGGCCTCTGAAAACTGCTACCAAAATACTTTTAATCTCGGTATAGAACAGCTTAAATCTAATTGAAAGAGTCTTCACTACATTTCATTTAGGTTCCAATAAGTTCTTTTATGGATGCAGGTGGCTGAAATAGCAGTATTTTCCAAATCTAAAGTATTGACTTAGATCTTTACCTCAGGCAAAAAAGGTCCTGTATCTCCCTGGGATTTCAAGCTCTATAGCTAGATAAATGAGAGTGTATGTATAAATATGTGCATACAATAAAGAAAAGTCAAACTGAAAATCTCAGCTCAGAAATAGCCTGAGGAGGAATTATTGAGATATGCCCAAAAAAGCACAATAACATTGCCCCCAGGAAGGTACCCTCAAAGAGTCTTCGTAGGGTTCTGGCAGAAAAGATCTCATACCATTGGCAAGGGAAATGGCCTCTAGTTGTTGAAAGCACTTTTTTTTTGAAGAAAACAGGTCTGTGAACATTTCTGCTAGTAGAGTAGCATCAATGGCTTTCTCCAACAGGAATAACCTGCAAGAACAAACGTCTGGCCAGCTGCTCAGGTCACAGATGAAAACAGTTTTATGCAAGATTTCCTCCTTCATTTGAACTACAAAATCAAAGAATCATTTAAGTTGGTTGAGATCCTAAAAGGCCATCTAGTCCAACTCCCCTGCAATAAACGCAGATATACAACAGCTAAATCAGGCTGCTCAGAGCCTGGTCCAGCCTGAGTCCATTTTCATGCCATGGACGAAGATACCTGCTGTGTGTGTTGAACACACTGATCTGCTGCATACTTGTGATTGGAATACCTCTGTAATTGAAACTTGGTCCTGATGCTTTTCTGCCATGTCATTATTTGTCTTTAGATATTACCTAAAACCTCATTTGAGTAATTTTGAAAAGCAAGGTACAGAACAAATATTATGCAGATATGGGTTTTCTTTAGCTCTGGGCATAGCAATGATGATTTTTCTTTGTATTTTATGGTGCTTGATATTAATCTCTTTATGTGATTCTAATGGTAATAGTCTATAAAGTTGTGCCTGTAAGGCCAATAGCAAAAATTATTACTGCTACTACCACTAACATCAATTAAAAAAAAAGACTAAGCATTTCTCCTTGTGCTATATGACTAAATGAAGATAAAGACTGATGAATAACAAACCAGATCTGCTACTAACACAGAGAAATAAGGAATTACAGAAGAGTACCACATACGTGTCATGTAAAACTGTATGTATATATATATTAATGCACGCACAGAGGCAAGCACACACAGAGATGTACTTACATACATTTAATCTTAACAGTTCACAAAACAAAGCCATTGAAGACAAGTCTAATGACCTCAGTGTATTTTAGATAAAGTTGTTAACCACTACTAGACACCTACTGCTATCCCACTGTAGGAATGTACAAAACACTGCCTGTGGTTTCCAGGCACTGGCTGTAAGATTGGCCACATACCAGAATGGATCAAAGAACCAAAGAGTGAGATCTTATCTGCTTCAAAGATTAAAAATTAATTACCTAAATCCAGGCTGAACTCCCATAATAGTCAGCTAGGATAGACAGGCATCTCTGGATAGTGTTTAATCTCACCTACCTGAGGTGCCTTTTTAAGATAAATCACCTTTTCCTGATATTTATTTTCTATTTCTTTCTCAGCTGAGCTGATGAAATACCTAATTTTAAGAAATCCAGTCCCTGAATCAGAATCAAGACCCAGAATGAGGCACCCAAGCGTCTACATGCACTGCTTCAAGGCAGTCTGCATAAGGCTGCCAGCTCAGGGCCCCCAGAACTACCAGCAGCTGATCTTCATGAAAAAATGACAACTGCTGTACTTTAAAGGTAGGCAGTCAGTAGAAAGAAATAAAAGAGAAGGCTCAGATGCCTGAGCTGAAAATGAGGAATTCCTCAGAATCATTATGACAGGATTGTAAACATGGATTACAAAAAGAAACACTCTTTTGTTACTGTTCTCTGCCAACATGACTCGTAATTCGACTGGAAAGTGAAACAGAATTTGTGGAAGATTCTGTGATACAGAAAAGATGCTACAGTCAACAGAAGATGAACCTAAATCGTTGACTTAATTTTTACTCATTTGGTGAAAAAATTCATGTTTCCAAAGAAATTTTTAGAGGAATTTCCATTTTCTGAAAAATTAGGGATCTGAGGGTTACGTAAAGAAACCTTCAAGCAGAAGCAGAGGGGGTAAAATTTTCAGTGTTTAGCCACTATGATTTCTGCAGTTCGCTCCACCAATATCTGACTAATCTAACAATTTTCCTAAAGGTTGAAAGATTCACAAGACTTCCAGTAATATTTTGTATAATAAGTGGTTTTCATTGGCACCTGTATCATCGAACAGTCCATCTTCCAGAAGTTATCTAATCTTAGGTAAAAACACGCTATTTATTTGGGTTATGATTTGGTAACTCTGTAGTATGTGACTATATTGTCATAATGGGGTTAGAAAGGACACTGGAAGCTCAATTCAGTATTATGCATGCCTCCTTCATTTAAGTGCATAACCTTTTTAACTATCCTTTTTAACTATCTGCCATGCTGTGGAAAGGTAAAAGATAAAAATAATTTCAAGGACAGGCTTTCTTTTTTATTATTTTTTTATATAATAATGATAAGTGTAAATCATTATAATTTTGAATGCCAGCTTGCTATAAAGCCTACAAATACTCACAGGTTATTCAGCATTCCAGGAAACTGATCTAGGCCTAAATTGAAACACAGTTATGTAACTGTATCTTGCAAGGGGAGAAATTAGATTTATTGATTAGGTTTTTTTATCAAATAATACCTCACACGGAAGTGTGAAGCTGTCTGTGGGGCATGCCTGATTGCAATCACGAACCATTAACAAAGGAATAAACTGGCTTAAGCCCATTAAAGCATTTACAGAATATACTGAGTGGTGTTAAAATAAAGGATGTCATAAATTGTATGCCACAGCACTTTTCAAACAGCCAGTCACCTCTGCTGTGAACCTTACTGTATTATAATTGCCTGAATGGTGCTGCTATCACAGTCTCCTTTTAGAAGAGCAAACTCAAGTTTAGCCTGAGGTTATTGGAATGCTTGATAATTTTTTAACATGCTTAACACTGCCTCAGTTTAGGTAACCTGCAATCAACCTGACCAGACAACACAAAAACCCTGCATATTTGCCTAATGAGCGGTTTTCAAGCAGCCATTCCATGCTGAAACTTGTTTTCCCATTAGCACAGAAAGCAAGAACAAACCCCGGCCAAATGCTGTTCAGCTAGCATTTTACCAAAGTAATTTCACTGATTTTATTCAGTAGGTAGTCAATATGCTTTCCACCCCTTGCATCTCATGCCATTCACTCAGGTGGCATCCACATTAGCAGACTGCATATATTCCTGTTCCTAACTAGAGGAGTAAATTTTTGTTTCTTTAGACAACTTTATTCTTTTACTGCATTCAGGCAAAGACTCACATTTCTGTACAAAAAAATGTCAGTAATTCTCCAAAACTGTTATCATATTAAAAAAGGTTGTTTACACAAATGCCTGCAAGCAGGAGAACCATGACCATTCCTTTTCATTTAAAAAAAAAAAAAAAAAAAAAAAAAAAAGCTGGCAAAGAGAAACTTTAGAATTTAGGAATTTACCCTGCTCAACCAAAAGGTGAGTCCAGAGCCTATTTTTGATAGCAAAAAATCTTTTGCATTATAGATGTCAGGTTCTTGGAGGACTTCTCTGGTAACATTAGGCACCGCAGTTAGGTAAAAACAGATTGAGTGTGCCCAGCCACGTTTCTACCACACCTCCCCTGCAGATGCAGCCTGGCTTCGAGGAGGCTAATTGTTTACAAGACATGAGCTTTCACGAGCTTTCCTCTCATGGAACATATTCTGCTCTCAGCTTTCTTGTAATACAGATATCACAATTCATTCAACACTGTTGTGTTGTGCTACAGTTGGTAAGCTCTTCTGTTATCCAGCTGTGCAAAGGCAGAGGAGAACTTTCCAGCCTTATAATGCTTTCTTCTCAATGATATTTGGGATAAATTATTGCAGCTGGAATATAAAAGGGTTGATTTTTTCTGCCTTAAGATTTCAGTATGCATATTGTAAGATCTACACTGCTTGCTACTGCTTATAGGTCAGTGTTTTGTATTGCAAGGAGGGCTAATGAAATAATTATACAAAAACATAAGGAAATGTACGTCTATCTCACCATATAATAAATAAATGTATAGAAAACATAATCATGCATTTCTATACAGTAATAATAATATGAAATTTTTTAAAGGAGGCACTCCTAACTTACATTTTTTAAAGCGCAGAGTAATGAATTAAGAAGATGTGCAGTCAGCCATCTATCCAGTGGATGAGTGCTTAGAAAACACCACAGCTGTTAAGAAAAGAGTAATAACGTACTCAGAAACTGAGCAATAAATCCAGTGCAAAAGAAATGAAGATGAATATTTGTGTCTAATTAAAACGATTAACTTAAATTATACTGACACATTAGTGTAAATTCGGAATGCATGTGTACATTGGTAGAGGTAGAATGCAGAACTGAAATAGTTTCCATAAAGCTTCTATTCTACTACTGCTCTTCACTTTTATAAGAAAAAACAGTAATAACATGATTGTATGTTCTTCAGTACCAAAACTAAAATTGTTGAAATGAATTATGGGATTTCATTTTGGAGCCAAGAGATTAAACACAGTTACTTATCAGTCACCCAGCAGCTTATTTAGTTTGTCACTCATCTGCACTAAACTCAGTAGTCCAAAATCAATATACTGCAGCTGCAGAATAAATACAACATATGCCCTTGGAAGAGGAAAGCATGCAGTATGTATAATGATGGGTATGATGATCAAAGTGAAAATGAACAATAGGTTTTTATTTTCTTCTTTCCCATCCATATAGATTCTAATAAAGAGGAGTTAGCATTGTAAAATGGAAAGTGTTTTCACCTGCTCATGTCCATTCTCCATTTCTCTTACCACTTCTGTGAATGTACAAAATAAATGATGGAAGCCCTTGTTTTTTTTTAAGGAAACTGTTCTTAGTTCTGTCCCAGTAGGGACGTTGTGTGAGTGCATATGTTTCTGCACACGTGTTATTACTCTCTCACACACACATCTATGCAGAAAGGCATCTACACACAAAAGCATGTCCACACTGAGAATGAAAGAAAACTTTTATAGATATAAATTAAATTTTTCTTGTTTTTTTTTTTGCCTGAGAAAATATCAATTCTTCACAATGAGCTTTTGTTTTGTTTGACAAAAGAAATGCTTAATGAAATGAAAGTATGCAAAGAGTACTCGTAATCAAAGTGCCTTATGAAGATTATCTAATTAATCCCAAGAACTTCTCCAGGTCCCTTTGTAATATTTCTCTATTAAGAAGCTATTTACTCCCACTTCTAGATAATTATTGCAGATGCAAAGTAAGAACAGACCAGTCCCTCTGGTCGCAGTACATCTATCTCCCACAGCTCATTTTTTTGCCCTCTACCAGCGTTCTTCATTTATACACCTGAGATAGCTTTAAATCTACAGGACTTTGGGTCAACTGATGGAATGTATCTAACTAAAGATACAGATAGGTGTGACTTCGAGCAGAGCCTTAGCACTTGTCTGAGGTCAGAACTGACTTTAAACAAAGAGAAAGATGCAACACATGAAAACAGCTTCTGCTCTAAGTTTCAGCAGACATAACTTTATCACTACTTGTTTTTTCTTTTCTCTTAAACGTAACATTTCTCTGTAATATATTCGTACCACATATTTACAAAGTTCTTTTGTCCTTCGTCTCCCTTTGTCAATATAAGCTAACCTGCACAAGTACCCACCCTTCTACATTCTGTGGTAGCTATAACATTTGAGAACTCTCAAGTGATTTTCCTGCTAAGATACCAGATCAATTTAATTTTTGCAGATATTCATAGCTACACTCTATTCTGTATAATTAACTACATATGAACTTTTTTTTTTCTACTGTGAAAACGTGTGATAAGGAATTGTTGAAATAATTTAGGAAATTAGAACAGTTAAAAATAAAAATAATAATATGAAAACAATGTTGCATAATCAGCAAAAAAAAAAGTATTGGTCAAGAGAAGAATGAATGAAAACAGGCAATGAAAAATAATCTATAAAACACTGAGCCTGTATTTGCATTGAATTTTATAGGTGACCTAATCATGCAGACCCATCCATTTGCACCTACATAATATCTGACAAGAGTGAAATCCAGTTATATCACATATCTTATTCCTCTGGTGTAACTCTAAAGCATGAGCATGCTAGGAGGTAGCCTTTATTCCTCTGATGACAAAAGGATTTCACCTTAATTCCTGGACATAAAGAAGGACAGACCCTTTTCAAGAGACAGATAAATATCTGAAACAAACTTAAAAGCAAGAAGTAAGAGAAGCAGAGTAAACTTCTCCATTGTTGTGGAAAACAGGGTTTTGCAGAAGAGAGGAGGTTAAAACCACGGGGGAAAAGAGAAGAAAAGAAATTCAGGAGGTATCACCTGTTTTTATTCCCATCACCACCTCTTCTTGCCTGCCTCCACTCCCCAGCCATACCTCATTTGAATTGAGGTGGTTTCTCTGCAACTCACACCACAAAGATGTCTCTTTCCAAAGGGCTGCAGAGAGGCCATCACACAAAAATGACTGTAGTTTCAAGCTTCATTAACCTTTGGTGGATTTACTACCGATTGCTTGGTAGGCACTCTGCTTACTAAAATACTTCATTTATTGGATGCTATGCTAGATGACACAATGAAATATGTCACCAGGAGCTGGTCTCTCTGAAAAGTTCACTCTAGGGTAGATGAATGAATAATAGATGCAAGTGATTCAACCAATCGTAGGAAAATATTATATGGGAAATTTGATTCCTGGCAGAAAAAAAAAAAAAAAAAAGTTTTTGATGTCTTTATGTCATTCTTCTGTTTTCTTCTTCCTACACTTGAAAGATGGTAGTATCCAAATCAACAGACATGACCTTAAGTGGATTTTTCTGGAAAATGTGTGAATAAAAGCAGGTCCTTCTGAAATAAATACACTGAGAGTAGCTTCAAAGCTTCTCCATTTCTCACCATCAGTTAGAGGAACTGGACTGTATGTCTCATGCTGCAGTGGCAGCAGTCTCAGCCTCACTGCTCCATTCCTTCCCTCAAGTCTGCTCTGCTCCGGGATGGTTTTTCCCAGCTGTCTGCAGAGGAAAAAAAAAGACAAAAAAAAAAAACAAAAAAAAAAAAAAAAAAGAGAGAGAGAGAGAAATAGAGAAAAAAAGGAGAAAACGAAAAAAGAAAAAAGTTTCAGCACCTTGCTAATGTTTAATTAACAGGGGACTTGTGAATCAGGCCTCAGTGATTTAGTTGCAGTGGATGACCTGCCCAGACTCAGACAGTGGTTGCTGGAATGCAGAGATGCTCTATCTGGATGCATCCCATACCCACACAGCTCCAGCCAGCTATTGGAAGCACAGCCAAACACATGCTCATGTCAAGAATAGAAATTTGTCTGAGTAGTGTGTTGGCACCGCTTTGACAGGTACACGATTTATAAGCTATTCCTCAAGGGGAAAAGGAAGGCAAATTGTTTAAACAAAAGTGTCGGTACTTTCATCGCCCTCTTCCTTGGGCAGCGTTTTCTGACCTATGGCTGTATTCCAGAGTTCTCTGATACTGAAGAACTGCTGAGAAGTTTCTGTCTGAAGAAAGTTGGGGGCTGCATTACTGGAAGTTAAACAGTAACTGTAACTTTGAAGGAAGCTGAAACCCTCTGGGCTGATAAAATGATATGTCATAATGAAAAGGAAAGACGCAGCTACATCTTGTCTGGAGTGCTTACCCATAGAACTGTGTACATTGCCACTCGCAGTCTTGAGAACAGTCTCAAGGAGGAGACGTACCTTTACTCACTCTTCCTTTCTGCTTTAGCCTACATGTATGCAGGTGTTGGCTGGCTCTGACAGGGTAACACCTGCACTCAGGCATAACTGATAACAAAAACAGACTCCTGGGACCTTCACCTCCCCATCCAGAAACATATTTCTGCAGGGAGCGCAGGAGCTGCCCACGTATTTGCTGCAGGTTGAATTGGCTTATTTTTCACTTGAGGGCCTTCACTGGACGGACATGTAGCAGCTGGGTTGAAATCACCATAAGGACTTCTTTCAAACTCAATAGGAGAGAACTTGGAGCTGGAAGACCTCAAAAAAGAGCAGTCAGACTTTTCTCAGCAGCGCTGAGACTTGGCAGTCAGGCAGCGAGTCACGGTTTCTGGCTAAGCTCCCATTTGGCCTTAGGACTCCGTTTTGGAACCTGTTTGCAGAGCAGTCTGGCACGGTGCTTGTTTTTTTTAATTATTTTTTTTTTTTGCCTTCCCAGCACCACGAGGCAGCATCTTGGCTGTGAGAGGAGGGCTCAGCCTCACTGTTTGCTGAATACCCCACTGCTCCCCTAAGCCTCTTTGTCCCCTTGGAGAGAGCAGGCAGGCAGCTATGGGCAATGTACATGGCAAAGCTTTACATGTTCTGGCGAAAGCTTTGGTCTGTGTTAATACTGTGCAAATAGGGCTTCCCTGGAGAAGTAGGATTAACCTGGGTTGGGCTATCTTTCACCTCTCTCTACAACCAGTTGGAACTGAAAAATGAAATCTGCTGCAGTGCTCTGGGATACTCTTTCTTGAGGCAAAATGGATACCTTGGAGATAAGCAACATTATGCTTCATTTTGCCAGCAAATACATTGAAACAGCAGTACATTGTAAAACATTGACTGCTATTGTCAAGGTTGCCTACTGTAATTCCAATTGCCATCAAAGAGCTTTTGACATTTTATCTCAGTCAATAGAGATAAACATTTTGTACCGATTAACTCAATTAAAATGTTGTGCATTACAATAACAATTAACAGCTCCAGTCTCTGCAAAATCCTGTTTACAAAAGCAATTTGTGCTAATCTGCGACTATCCTGAGGCCCGAAGCTTGTCACCTTGCGCTGCACTGCCCTCTTTGGCCTCTTTTACTTTGGAGACAGAGGTCGTTTCAGAAAACATAATCAACTTGGCATACCCAAGCCAAGCTTGGTTCAAACATTCAGCTGGAGGCATTCAGAGAAGACTAAGGCATAATTTTCCAAAGCATAGTAGAGATTTAGGAGTATTTCATCAAGACTTAAACTCCTGGATATCTGAGATGCTTTGGCATGTTGCATCCTACTCAGAGAACTCCATTTAACCTTAATGGTGATTGTGCTTCTTGGTTCAACAGCTGCTCCAAAAGACTCCAGCCTTGTTTAACAGTATGCCATATGTCTATCACTCTTGACTTCAAGATTATTCCCAACATGTAACATGATATAAAGCAAAACTAACTTAATCTACAATGAACCTGGATGTGCTCTAAATGGGAGAATAATACTTAATGTGCTCAAGCCCAGCCAGATTTTTATAAACTACAAAAACCCAGTAGGAGGGCAAAATCTTCACTAATCAATACCTCCACTGACTATGATGTGCACCTTGATTAAGAATTATGGTATAAGGAAGACTCTCTGTCTGCATTTGATTTGAATGGAATAGATATTAATCATCATAAAAACCAAACAGTCACTATCAAGCAGTGGCCCTTGATGTTGCTATCTCTGCTCTGAGGGGATGGATCATGCATTCTTGCAGAAGGTCCTCGAGTGGTATCCCACACAGGTCAGAGTGTACTGAAGGTGCTTATCAGTTTAAAAGTCTTCTAAACCATAATCCATATGATTTTGATTGAAAGCCTGCATGTGATTCATGAGTACAATCTCTCCCATGCAGGACATAATTTTGTTTGCATGTGAAAAGCATAAAACTTTGAAAAAACTTTGAAAAATAAAAAGGCGATAAAACCAGTGGGAAGAGGTGAGAGTTGCCAAGAGTAAATCAGATGAAATTAACACAAAAGTAGCTGAAGTCTTCCACTCCTTTTAAATACACATTTTAAAACTCTGGGCTACTTAACGTTTATGTATGTGTGTATATAATCAACAGCAGGAAATTGCAAATTACAGCTCAATAGGAAGTAGCTGATAGTGACAGAAAGTTTAAAACAAGTGACTTGAATAGTGTCCCCTGTCTTTACTTTCATGGTTTGGTAGCATATTCAAACATGCCTCCTTTCAACAGGGCTGAAGTGTAATTTAGGCACATTTAATTCAGTTGGATTCTGCTTTCAACAATTTTCTTTATTTGCATCTTCTAAAGTTATTACTACACATACAATTCAGCACACAGTACTTTCCTCTGCACCATCTCATCTATGAATACAGCATTTTTTACTGGAATACAAACAAACACACAATAAAACCCCCCCATAAACCCATATTTTGATTTTCACTTGCCATCATGCTTTCCTCAATGCCTTTCCTACCATGCTGCTGGATAAGTGTTTCCTAGCTTCACTACTGCCACATTATTTTCTACATCCCACATAGCTGCAAGAGGAAATAATTCACACTGGCTGCAGATCTACAGGCCCACATGTGCTTAGCATTAATATAAAATCAGGAGCACGTACAATCATATCATATTAAACTTAGCTATCATATGCAGTCAGTTTCCAATGCTAATTGATACTATATGTGCCTAAACTGTATTGTATTTTACGAATATGTGTAGTAACTGTGTGGAGGGTATATCTGAGCACATATTTGGACAAATACTTACAGATTTATACAGCTATTTGAACACACTTGCACCTATGATATCCTGCACACCTCCAGAGTGAGGTAGGTTATAGAACTGTACTCAAATAAATCTCAACAATTGCATTTTCAAGCAAATTGCACAACTGCCACCAATACATTAAGAAACCTCAGACGACAGAGTGTTTAAAACGAGAAAAGTTGGAAAAGTGGTTAAAGCCAGCTCGGAATGGAGGAATGCCTGAGGGTATGAGCTTCATTTGTCTTTGCACTAATGGGTTTATGGCTTGCTTTTCAAGCAGCCAGCTGGGGCCGGGGGTGTGGGAGGTGGGGAGGCCCCGCGGCCCCGCTCCACTCCCTTTTGCTGCTGGGCGAAGTCTGCAGGGAAGGCAGCAGCTCAGCTCCTCCGGCTGCCGCAGCGACTGCACTACAGCATCACCCTTTGGTTTTATGGTGCTTTTCTCTTTCCTGCATTCGCAGACGGCCACATTCACCCTGTTCTTCGCCCTGCCCTGCCTGTGTGGGTTTTGTGAGTACTGTTTTGGGCATCTGCATGAAAGCATTTGGGTATGAAAGCAAAGCAGCAAGACACCTTATGTCTGAAGAGTTCTTGGGGCCTTTTTGAGTTCTCTGCTGTTACAGTCGTTATGGTTTAGTATATCCTTGAAGATTTGGTTTGAGGGACAGCTGGTGAGAATGCAGCTTAGTTCATTAAAATGCAGCAATTATTTAAATATACACCAAGAATGAAAGCAGAGGCAGAGTGAACTTCCTCTGGTAAAGTGTTACAACATGGGTCGTTCTGAAAAATAAATACAGGACCAACACAGTCTACAGAGAGAGCATTGCAAAAAGAAATTCAAGAGCTTTCAGGCCTGGGTACAGCATTTTGTATTGTTGCCTGAGGTTCTTCATCTATAGCTTAAATCTAAATGATTCTTATAAGTTTTGCATGTTATCAAGAAGCAAAAGAAAATCCACCTCCCTTGTTTGTCATAGGTATGATGGCAAAATCTCCAGTGCAAATGAAAATGCTCCTGGCAGACTTGCTTACCTACCTAGGCTTTTGTGGTATAGACCTGATGGCCAGCAGGATAGCTTGACAGTACTATGTGCTCCCAAACACTACTGCAATAGGAGCAAGTCACATTCAGTACAGATGGAGCCTTGGAGTGACCTTCTTAGCTAAAAATCAGAAATGAAAATGCCACAAACAGCAGAAATATCACTGCAGATGAGTGCAGGGTGCAGTGTAAAGTAGTTATAGTCCAGTGATTTCTAATCATGAAGTCACATTTGGCTGGCAAAGATCTGTACAGGTACCAGAGAAAATCTGGCCCAGCTGCTAGGACCTGTGCAGGGCTAGGCTGGAGGCTTTTGCAACTCTGCTTGTGTTCCTGCAGCTGTATATGCAAGCCAGGACAGGGGCTATGGTCTCAAAAGTCATCATTTCAGTGGGATGCAGCAAAGCTGGAACTGGCAGCAGTGTCCCCTGGGGGAGGGTGAGCGTGGAGAA
Source organism: Centrocercus urophasianus (assembly GCF_019232065.1). Taxonomy (NCBI): domain Eukaryota; kingdom Metazoa; phylum Chordata; class Aves; order Galliformes; family Phasianidae; genus Centrocercus; species Centrocercus urophasianus. Next base: position 10,273,431 of record NW_024884142.1, on the reverse strand, counting down.
AGCATGACACACTGCTGTTTTTCTGAACTGAGTTCCATTGACACGGCAGAAGACAAATCACTTGGCTTCATGCAGTCACATTGCTCACATTTGAAGATATGGAAACAATTTCTTCCCTCGGTGCAGTCTGCCTGCTGCAGTGGGATTGAGAGCCTGGGAGGGCATAAAAAGGCTAAGGGTGCCTGATGGGGCATGTTCTGCCCATGTGCCAGGCAGTGGAGTTGCAGTTCCTCCCCAGACCCAAAGACCAGGAGCTCTGCTCACTTACTTTATCTGGCCAGGAGCCAAACACCACAATTCTTTTCAAAGCATCAAGGAAGACCTCCTATGAGGCTGGTTACTAAAACCCAGAAATATCACATCGTTGGGAGGAGAGGGCTAGCTGCTACCAGATCAACAGCACATATCTGCTAACACGGCACATTTCTCTGCATCAGGCATAAGTGACATTTTATCTTCTGGTTTGGAATAACTCTTTCAATGCCACAGGCATGCCACATTTGCACCTTCCCTCAAAAAAATCAGGTGCAATAGCAGAGGCCTGCTTGCTGGAGATAACAATCACCTCCCAGTTCTTGTGGCACTGCCTGTCTTGAAAGCATTGCAATCTGCTGATTTCCAATGGCATTCTAGCTAATTTACACTCCAAATGATTTGCCATGAAGGGGTTAACACTGCAGCAGCCTTGCTGGATGGATCAAATTCTTGCAAGAGCTCACCCTCCTTGCTTTGTTCCTTGGGATACATTCAGCAAGAGCAGGAGGAGAACTAATGCTCTGAGAGCTGTTATGCTCCTTCCATGAGCACCTTGCTCTCCTTCCCAATTCAGCATGCCCCCTGTTTGGTTTTTAGATGGGTAGGAGTGACTATTATTGCATGATGCTGTGGAGCATTTTGTCGCAGAGGCCTACGGGCGGCAATGATTTGTGGCCACCATCACCTCCCAGCCCCAAGCCTGGATGGCCAGATGCAGCTCCTTGCTGAGACAGCTCTCTGACTTGCTCTAACATCTTAATTCTGCTACACCAGCAAAATCCCAACCAGAGATTTCCATGTTCACAAGCAGTTCAAAGTTTCTAGTGATTGTCATGCAAAACAAATTACTTTCATTTGGAAGTTTCCTTGCAGAGGAAACAGTGTCAGTCATAGGACGCTGACTGTGGGGCAGCTAATTGTGAGCTGCAGTGCCTCTGGGATGTGAGGCTTCCTGGGATGTGCCCAGAGACATCAGGGTGGATATTACTGGAGGGTAACATACTGCAGGCTACTGAGGTTCCTATGGCTACAGGCATCAGAGGAGCACCGAGGTTAACATTCTCATAAGCAAATACTTTTAAAACTTAAAATACATCCAAGCAAGCACCCAACCAACTGCTGGTACAAAGGAGAGTGGTTAAGTGTCTTAAAGTGCAGGGAGATTTGCAAAGCTGGAGAGTTTTTTGGAGCATAGTGTAAGGATTTCCCCGTCATAACAAAATGTGCCTTGAACCCTTGGGCAAAAAGCAGTGAGGCTGCCTTCCTGCTAAGCCACCTGGATTGTCCTCAGAGAAACAAGAATACAAGAACACAACCATAGCATCTCGCAAAGCAAATCTGGCTTACACTGCTGTTGGCTTTTCTGCTGGCTAACAGCAGGCAGGACTATGACCTCTTTTGGGCCTGTTCAGCCTTTATGAGCCAGTTCAAGATCCCTTTTACCAAACCTCAAAGAATTTCAAACTGCAGCCTTCATTCTCTTAGAGATATTTAGAGACAGATTTGGAGGTAGGCAGCTCTTTGGCTCTGAGAAAATCCCTGAAAAAAATATCTTGGACACCCTGAGGCATCACCTTGGGAATTGGACACCTGAAATGCCTTCTAGCAGCAAAGCTCATTCAAAGGAAATAGTACAATATCCCAGTTGTTTCATTAACATTCATTTGAATGCCTAAACTCATTTATTTTGACTACAGTTGCATCCTTCCTATTAGTATTCATTTTCCATGACATTCTCATAGATCAGTTTATAGTGAGAAATAATTGCAGGTCAATTTTAAGCAAATATTTGAGAGTATTAATCTGATGTGCATTCTGAATTAAATTAAAAGTATTTGTTCCACACGAGCCTGGCAGTAGGAGCTTGTAGTGTAGGTGAATAGCAGTGTATCCTGTACCCTCCATGACCAGTCAGACACTATCCTACCATGCTAAAAATAAGCTGCATGTACACAAGCTGTAGGTTATAAGAGCTCAGCTGCAGAATTACCTAACAGATTATCAATGTGCTTGAACAAGTTTAATGATACACATCTCATCTGAGTTTAAATTCAAATCTGAATTAAACTAGAGCATTACAACTGCACTTAAGCTGAAAACAGCCATTCCATTTTAACAGGAAATTCCAAGGTTTCAGACAAAAACTTTCTAAACATTTTCACAGCTTTTGAGAAAAAGGCATGGTGTTGTTATGTTGACTTTTAAAATCTCTGTCTTAACTACTACTCATAGCTGCATTTTTCAACCAAAATCCTTCTTAGAGGAGTGGAAAGAAGAAGCTCGTATGTCTCAGCAAAAAAATAAGAGCTTTCTTTAGAATTAAATTCACAGAATGATCTAAGCACAATAGTGCAAATATCTGATTTTTCACAGTTTTCTGTATCAAGCAGCCTAAGGCTTCCTTAAGGCCCACCAGCTGAACACACAGTCGTCTCGGGGATGAACAGTTCTACCCCACTGAAGGATGTGGCCGAAGCTTGGAGACACCAGAACATGCAGTTGTTGTTTTCCTCTTTGCATTATAGTTTTGTGCTTTTGGCTCAGCAGCATTTTTAATTCCTTTTTCATCAATTGCTGTTGATGAATTTAAGATTTTTCTATCATACAGACTACAGATTTAGAACAAATAACCCTTTCATTTAGTTAATACCAGCAGCATAGCTATAAAGCTGTAATAGTTTACGACTTTCAGGACATAACCTGCAACCACAGACAATACAAATTATATTACACTGTGTTTTATTGCTCTTTGAGGCCCTCTAAGAGACTCAGTGTACAGAGTGGTAGCTTTTTCTTCTTTTTAACACACAGCCGAAAAATGTTTCAATTCTGTTACAAAATGTTTTATTTGTTGTTTTTTTTTTTTTTTTTTTTCCTTAGAATCTCACTCAAAGCTGCATGTAGTTCTCTTATAGTGCTAATAGCACTTTCTGTAAAATTGAAGATGAGTATGCATGTTGTGAGAATATCCCTTCTTGGTGCATGCTCCACTTGCTGCACAAAGAGAAGGCCCATTTTGAAAAAAAAAGAAAAAAAAAAAAGAAAACCTTTTGACTTGTTATTTGCAAAGACATTGCATTGGAGGGAAGAAAACCTGAGAAATCACAATTCTTTCCCCCAGAACTGCTTATTTATTTAGGCTTTGTGTTCAACTGTGGCAGGGATCGCCAGCACTGCTGGCACAGCCCTTTAATCCCACCTCCCCTTCCTTTGGCCTAAGATGGGGTGTGGGAAGGAGCATAAAGGAGCTGCCATGTTTTCTTCAAATGGAGGGCCTAAATAAAAAATGAAGGTAATAGAGGTTCAGGAATTGCAAAGGAGCAGAGGGGGAGAGAATGAGTGAGGGAGCACAACACAGCCCTGGCTTTTAGAGCGAGGAAAGGCCATGTGCTGTGCTGCTGCACCTGCTGCTTGTGCCGTGCTGTATTATTGAAGAGGAGCACAGGCCGATCTGCATCTCAAATAGCTGATTTGTAGATGAGGTCATTCCTTCTGTGGTCGGCTGTGTGCTGCGGTGGGGATGGGCTGTTGCCTAGCAGTAGGCCACCAAGTCCCGGCAGGTCTCTTGAGCCAGCAGCCATCACTCCCCTCGCCACTCCCCTGCCCTCATTGCAGATTCAAATCCAGTCTTGACCTTAATAAATAAAACTCGGCGATGTTCTCCTCCGTCCTGAGTTCAAAGTGCCGGTGATAGACTAGGAATTGATGGTCGCCTTTGATGATTCATTGGTTTGGTTCCTCGATAGCGATATCCAAACCCAGAAATGCCCGTATCACGTGAAGAGAGGATGATGGATAGCGCCTGGCTGCAACAACACCCTGTGAGAGGCTGGGTGCAAGGATGCTGCTCCTCCGGTACAACATGGCAGAGAGGATTAAAGGATCAGCACCGCGTTTAGTGAAGTATTTAGACACGTCAGAGTCGGGTTTGTAAAATTTAAGCTAGTTTTCGTGTATGACTCTCAGGGAATCAATTATGCCTTTCCTGTTAATTTTGACAGCCACTTCACAGTGAGCAGTGCTCATTTGAAACACTTTTTAAGAGGCATTTTCTTCTTTCAAAAGCAGCTAAAGCTCCTTACTTGTTAAGTACAGCACACCAAGCTGGTGGAAGAAGAAAAATAAATCAGTCACCGTTTCAAATTAAAAAGAGAGAAAAAAAATAAAAAAGAAAAAGAAAAAGAAAAACGAAGCAGGGCAAAGAAGATGAAAACACTGAAGTACAAAGCTGCCTTTTGAAACTGCATTACATATATATTGTCACCAATCGGTGTCTGATAAGTTGGCAGAAACTGCAGTTTAAGTGCTTTTATTTTAGGAGTGATCCGCTGACAAAAGACACATGTGCAAACCATGCATTTAGATGAAGGAGTCATATTCACTTTTTGCAAAGTACAATTTATTTATTTTTTCCAGATTATTATGTTTTCTAGGAAGAAAGGAGTACAAAGACCTCTCAGCCCTAAACCAAAACCAAACATCTCAGCACAAATTGGAGCCTTGATAGCTCAAAGCAAGAGCCTTGCAAACATCTATTAGAAGCAGGAAATGTCTAATGGAAAACTTACAAACATCTGATACATGAAAGAGAAGGCACAAAACAGGAAAGCAGAGGCATGAACTAATTGCAGTAGATTCCTCACAACATTCGATGAAACGCAGCAAGACACAGCAGCAGCACTGGGGTATACAACTGCCATTAAAGTCTTAGGAGCAACACTCAGAAAACTGCCCCTTTAAAACAAAGCACTAATACTTGAGACAAAGTGAAGCTGGTTCTGCTTGTGGCTGAGTTTACAATTAGGTTTTGAAGGTGGCCAGAGGCATCCTGGCGTGCTGCTTCTCAACTAATCCATGCAACGAAAGCTAGCAAAGAGGGCGTTTTTTAAAAGTATGAATTACTCTTCACACTGAAAGCGAGGCATAGAAGCAAAGTACATATTTTGTCAGGTATTGCAAGTGTACACCCCATCCTACAGCTGAAATTTGTATTCAGTTCTGATAAGCAATTGTCCATTTAAGGAAAATGTGAGGTTTTGAGCAAGAGCAGTGCATTATGCTGAGCATGGACATGCAGCAAGCACACAGCACCTATTCTGGCCCCTTGTAAATGCTGCTGCTTGTCTGATTTGAATAAAGTTATGCCTGCTACTGTCAGAACTGCATTTGGCTCATGGTCTTCATGCAAATTGCTTCTTGCCTGAATGCGTGCACCATATTAAGAATGCAAATATGTTTGGACTCAATGATTGTTCCTTTATTTGCTGTACACCACCCTAATTCACCAGGAGCTGAATCGGGGTAGTTTTGGTGTATGCAGGAAGGCAGACTCAGACAAAAATACATGAAACTGTTTGCAAATAAGTTAATTATGTCAATAGATCTGATCTTAACAGTACATTCTCTGATATGCATATGACTTCTTGGGGGTAGCCAACAGATTAAAAAGAGAAAAAGTTTGAAAAGGACAGTTACTTTTTGCAACATGAAGTATCTTTTCCTGTACACCTCAGATACACTTACATCCAGGATTCCAGAATTTCCTATCTGTGATACTTGAAGCTCTGAAGGCCAGGGTAAGCCATTTTATCTTCCTCTGAATTTCAAACTACAGATATTCAGTAAAATGAATCACTTGTATTTGACTATTGGAAAGGCATCCAGCGCTGATCTGGAGACATCTGGAAACCTAAAAAACAATCCCTCCTTTATAATTTGTTCAAATGAGTGATAACCATACCCATTAAAAATGTAGATCCTATTTCTCATTTGAATTTCTATGATACACTTTTTCATTCCTTCTCACTTCCAGCTGTTATTCTGGACCTTTGCCAACCTTCTGTGAATCTCTTGGAGAAAAAAATGTAGAAATTATAGTCTGAGACAAGAGAATTAAAAAAGCAAAAAGCAAAAAACAAACAACAATACAAAACAAACAAACAAAAAAAAACAAAACAACAACAACAAAAAAAAAACAACAAAAAAAAAACCAAAACACGACAGTATTTCTATCTTTCAAAAATAAACAAATCTTTAACTACAAAATTAATTCAGTGAAATTTTAAATTCTCATTTCACTTTCAGTTTTTCTTGCACATGTTTAAAAAAACGTTTCCACATATTTAGCAGGGAAGGCCCTGAAAATTAATGATACCCCATTTCCAAAGGAAAAATGAAACAAAACCAAAAACAAGGAAGCAAACAAAATCTCTTAGCCATATTTCAAGCGTGCACTTTTCTTTCCTGTGGGAAAATTCATGCGTTCTTTGCACAGAGATATTAAGTTTGAACTTTCAATCATTTAATGAGTTCCCAATTCACAGCATCTAAGCATGTTTCCTGTGCACAAAGTGCTTGGGCGCATTCTTGTTGCATCCCTGAATGGAGGCGGAATGCTGAATCACGCCGGGAACACTGGCTGAGCCATGGCAGCCCACTACGCTGCTGGATCCCAGTGCTCCCAGTCCGCAGCAGGGAGCAGTGCACTTGCAATTACATCATGCCAGGAATTAAAGCCAGGCCTCCTCTGCAAACTTTTTCCAGTCCTATATAATGTCACAAATATATAATGCGAAATTGAAAACACACGTCTGCCATATTTGAAAAGAAACCATCCATTGGGGTTTATATTTGCTCACTTTCAACATGTACAAACAGCACAAAATTGAATATGTGTACAAATAAGAAGCAGTAATCTGGTAAACCCTTTCATTATAACAACACTTGCACTGTGGTTTGGATGTATGGCATATGAAAGTGGAGGTACATAGAGTTGCATGCAGCACAAATCAGTGAGATTGTGCTTTCAGACCCTTCAGCCACAAGGTGCATGAGGGGTGTGTGCCCACAAAAACATGCAGCACATATACAGAACACAGGTGGACTGCTGCAGTCCCAGAGAATCAAATAAGTATGTGATGCTATGTATCAAGCAGATGTCATAAATACATTCTCAGCTAAATTAACAATAAGTTATCAGTCATATTTTCTAGCTGTCTTTTACAATCAAGTCTATACCAAAAGCAAAGCTTTATGATTTGAAACTACGTTTTCCCAGTTTATTTTGTCCCTGAGGGCTTTCGGCAATATTTTAAACCTTACATCGTTTGCTAAAATAGTAATATTGCCATTTCTGGTTATTCTACATGAAGCCTGTGTCTGAAAGGAGCCAGTCTGAATTTAAATGCTTGCTCCTTTTGCGTCCTAGGCTCCCTGTGATAGCAGCGAGGAATGTGGCTTGAGCCCATCTCTGGGCGGCCTTTTCAACAAATACCTCTGGCAGTGCTAGAGGTGGCAACCGGTTCTATACAGAGATAAGCACTTAGCAAATGAAGAAAGCAAAGACTGAATGGGATTCCTAAGAATATAGGACTTCCCCATCACCACAATGCCATGCTGCTTTACGCTGATGTAACTGCAATAACACAATGTTTGATTGGGCCGTTTGGGTTTGTGTTCACTTTCTGCATGACAATTCTTTAATTTGTATTCTTTTGTGTTGGATCCACATAAAGCTTTAGGATTGTAGTCCTGGTTTACTTTATATCCATCGCTTCCAGGTCTTTAAGAGCCAACTGAAAAGCATGGGTTATACCCATTACATGTTCAAATTGAGTAAAGGTATCAGGAAGCAGATAATCATGGCTTGATATATCTTACTTAAAATTAATTTTTGATGGTAAAATTAACAACACACACAAGAAACACTGTTTCTAAGTTAAAAAAAGAATTTTTAATGTGCTCCAATTAAAAATGTCTATTTCTACAACTTGTAATTCTCTGCTGCATTTAACAAACTGTCAGAATGTTTAAAAAAAAAAAAAAAGCAACAGAAAAAACCAAAACCTTTCTAAAGGTTGAGAAATTCTACTGCAAAATGGGATTAAGGAGAGAGAGGAAAAAAAAAAAAACAACAAAAAACAAAAAGGAACTGCATGTTTCGTGTCTGCAGGGCTGGCAAAGCCTGGGGAAGGGGAATAGTGCTTACGCAGAGGAGGATGCCATGGTGCTCGCTGCCTGGAGCTGTCAGCCATGCTGCCGCACGTCCCACCACGGCAGGCTGAGCCGCTCTCGCCCCGCCATTCCATTCCGCCCATCTGCTGCTCTGCTCTCCTCTCCCTGTCAGTGCCTCCCTCACGCAAACATCCTCAGCTTCACTAGAGGCACACTGAGAGCTTGTTTTCTTTAGAAGAGAAACGAATGGGGAAAACGAATGGGGAAAAAGGAGAAGGAAAAAATGATATTTTCCAACCAAGACAAAGAAAGGCGAGGCTCGTCCTGCCTTGCTTTAGAGAGCTACTCTGCATTCAGGGGTGAACCCGGGTGGAGAATGATGCTGTTGACTCACAAAGGACTCACGTCGAGCTGAATCTTTGATTACAGGACAAGTGCCTGCATTAGGCCCCTCGGCGCCCCCGCATTCTACTCCTGCCATTTGTACGAAATTTCTGAGTGATCTCTTTGTGAATATGGACCCCAACTGAATCAAAGACCAGCTTCTTTTTTTGTCCCCTTATTTTTCTGCGAGCACCCCTTCTTCTGATCCTCCTCATCTGCTCTCTCCCTTCTGCCCATTTCACCAGACACACAGAGGTTAGGGGAAGGGAATGCTATGGATACAAAAAAACCCACAGTGAATGGTAATCTCTAGAAATAGAGGTGGAGGTGGCTTTCCGTGCCTTCTAAGCTTATCCCTCAAATTCATGAGCGGTGCATAGCCTTGTGCTTTCCATGCTGGGATTTGTGCTCTCTACCTTTTTGTCAATATAGACGAAGGGGAGCCTGGAGCTACTCCTGTAACCATGGCCATTCCTTGGACAATTTTTCCTGACATACGAGGCAGGGCAAGGGAAGGATGCGCCCGCAGATGCACAGAGGCTGCAGTGCTCTCTAAGCACACGCCTCAAACCTGCTGAATCTGTAGGTGTCATCTGAGAATGCTCTTTTAAGCAAAACCACCCTGCTCCCGGCATCCACGAGGTGGAAAACAAATACATAGTCGACTGAGATTAAAAGCTGCCTCAGTGAAATGCCATGCAGGCTTCGTGCAGGCCAGGGAAGTGGGATTTTGTATGCATCTACCCAAATTGAAAAGGTTATTTTGCTGTCTTCGAGATGACTCTTGAGCTGAAGGCAGGGTTGAGGGCCACTGCCCTGAAAGAAGGGGAGTTGCTAGGAGATAAGTCCAAGATTTCAGACAGCATTGGTCAGAGTTATCTCTAATTGACAGCTGCTTACCCTAAGGGTCTAATTCTAACCTTGAGACCAAAACCATAATGAGAGGGCAGCTTTCCCTCACCCCTGTTTTCTACCCAGGGCAAGGAGATTACTGCAGGCCTGTTCTTCTCTGGTTTTTGTTATGCTTCTTTCAGTGGAGCAGCCCTGTGAGACCAGAGCCTGCTGTGCTTTCTGAGGCGATAGTTTGCATCAGTGAGCCCTGTCTGATTCATACCACCTGAATAAACTCAC
>NW_024884142.1:10218417-10263608 GCF_019232065.1 Centrocercus urophasianus | reverse complement strand
CCCCCCCCCCCCCCCCCCCGTAAGGGGGAAGGGTGCAAAGAAAATCTCTTAAACATAAAATGATTTAAAGACTTCTCTTTTTTTAAAAGCAGATACTTTAGTGTATGGTCCATGGTTAACCCTTTTTCAGGGGGCCTTAAACTGTCATTGTTAGTTTTAAATCAAGTCCATGCTGTTAGCAAGTTGCTGTTATTTAGGACTCAAAAAGAAACAAAGAGAAACATTCAAAGAGAAGAGATTAGCAGAGCCAGGAAAATAGAGGTTTCTTTTCTCTTTTTGACTGACTAGACTTGCTAGGATATTGATTTATGTAGAAAATGTCTTGGAAAACTTTGACTTGTGTTTTGATCAGGACTTGCCTATAAGCAGCTGAACGCTACACCAAATACACCCTATCAGATTTTGTTCTTTGTTGTACTGATACAAATCTGGCCTTCCTCTTCTGAACTCAGTGGAGCTACTCTGGATTTATACTATGATGACTGAAAACATAATTTAGCTAAACATTTCCATGGGGACAATTAAGAATAAGGAATGCCAGACTTTCTCAGGCTTGTTTAAAAACCCTCCTGTCCTCTTAAACCCTCAAAAAAAAAAAAAAAAAAAAAAAAAAAAAAAAAAAAAAAAAAAAAAAGGAAAAAGAAAGTAAAACACTGTAATATATATATACATATATATATATAGTTATAGGAATTAGTCTCATTAATTCTTGGATCTGAGGCACATTCATGTCCAAACACAAAGATGACTTGTTCATTTATTTTATTTTATTTTATTTCATTTCATTTCATTTCATTTTTAAAGTAGATGACATCAGTTTAAATATGTATATCTTAACCTGCATCCAAAAATCTGTATCGTATATGCTTGTCCTTTTCAGAGTGAATAAACCAGTTCACAAATGTGATGGTGCCGCATGGACTGCCCTGACTGATATTCTGGAGCTGGAATCCAGCAACTGCACCCGTTTGCACAACAGCCAGTACAAAATAGGCGCAGAAATTAAGTACATTCCTACTGTTTATTTTACTGGCCAGGAAAGAGGATGTTCCCAACTCCATCTTCAGTCTGAGAAGAGTGCCAGCTTTGGATGGGGTTGTGGGTATGTAAATATCCATCCGTAAGGAACACACTGAGACCAGCTTTGGTGAAAACATCTGCACACCTGGTACTTTGGATGTTTTCAAAGTTAGCAGTGTGATTGCTTGAATTGCACTATGATATTCTTATTTTGAAAGCACAGTCTGATGGGCAAATTAATTTCTGAAGGCATAGCTGAATGCCTGACTGCCAAAGTGGATAATGAGCGTACCACCAGTGAGTCAGAGGGGAGGCAGCAATAAAACAGGGAGCAAGGCTGGACAGCAATAAAGCAGCAGAGAGTGAAGCTCACACCTTGGCATCATGCTCATCTTTGCTCTGGAGGGAGTTTGTAAAAAAGACAACATCCAAAGCTCTTAGAAATTAAGCTTTAATGAGTCTCATGGAAGGAACCCATAACAAGGGATCTGTGGAGGCTGAAGGAATTTGGAAGTACAGCCAACCTGCCCAGTAGTGTGTACGTATCTGTAGCTGCTGAGAGCAGTGAATCTCAGCTTCAGCCTCCATTTTTGCCGTTTAATTAACTGCTTATATTTTTCCTGATCTACCGAGTCCTCTTATGGACTGCATATGACTACAGTATCAAAGAATTTTATACAACTCAATTTGACTTTGTGTATCAAGGTTTCAAATAAGAATAAAATACGTTTCAGAGGTATTTTTCAAATAATGAATATTCCTGTAGGATTTTTTTCTTATCATTTAGTAAATGGCACGTATTTGGAAATTGATATTTGTACATGTGCAATTCAAATTTGTAAAGAAACTGCTGACAAATATTATATTGGACAATTATTCCATTTCCAACAGAACAACTCTCTTTTCTTTGCACTGCCTTGATCGGACCACCTGAAATGATTGTTTCTTCATCTGGATCAATGGAAATAATGAATATTAACTGCTGCCATGAAACACAGCGTTCTTCACAGCAGAAAGCTAAAAAAGAAACAGAGCTGAAAAAGAAGCATCATCCTATCAACTTCTGCAACAGCAGTGTAAAATTAGGAGAACTGTCATGCAGTTTCACAGGGATATGCAGGGGTGTAAGATGTCTAGCTCTCTGTGTGGATTGCTGTAATATATTAATGTACTATGAGATAGGAAAATTTCCTTCATTTTTACCTTGCTGTACATGTGATTCTCCTGACCAGAACAGCCAGTCTACCTCAGGGAAAGACAGATAAGATCTGCCATACATGAGGCTTGTGAAAGCTGCCAACATCAGGAACAAGAGGGGACCTGGGACTATGTCCTGATTCTCTGTTATAGGTGTGCAGATGTTTTCACCAAGCTGGAGCAAGGATTGCCTTGTACTGGAGGTCTGGTGCTGATGAGTCCTTGTCCAGCCCAATTTCCCATTCCTTGTAAATTTCTGTTAGTCTTGTAAATATTTTTCATGGTTCTCTAAAAAAGATTTTTAAAACAAGAATTGTGTTTAAAAAAAAAAAGGTTTTGATTCTGGTCCCAATGAAACCAGTGGGACTACTATGGGGCCTCCGATGTGCAGCTGCAGAGGTGCCCTACATACCATAGTTCCAGGACATGAACGTCTGTTGTAATAACTGGTCAGTGACAAAACATTTCATCCTTTTTAGTAAAGAAATATATATATGTTAGTAAACTCACAGGAATAAATCTGTCTGTTAAATGAAGGCACACATCGGTTTTTATGTGCTATCAAACTAAACTGTAGGAAAACACTTCTTATCCAATGCTTTCAGCTATCTAACATCCTCACCTTTTCCTTCCAAAGCCATTTCACACTTTCTAGATAAGTGAAGAACACAGCTAAGAAGTTTACATGTCCTTGGAGCTGGGCCAGCATCCCTCTCACCATTTCAAAAACTACATCTCGCCACAAGACACAACTATATTGTTCTCATCTTTAATAGTGACCAAAATGTTTAAATACTATTTTCTTTACACAGTAATCTGAAGGCTTGTCCCCTAATAGAGGCAATTTTTTTTTTTTCCTACTGGTGGAAAACAGTTTATTCTTCTCACAGCAGTCCATGTATTATTACATTTACTCCTCCAGCCCTCCATCTCCCCTAGCCCCCCCAGTTCCTAGAAGTCCTCCCTGAAATAAAACTCCCTGGGTTTGAAAATCAACATCTTGTTTCCTGTCGGAGCCAGGAGATATGCCAGCCAGTATTCGCTGGTTTCTGATTTTTTTTCTCTTTGTGCCGGGAGTAATAAAATAAAAATAATTTGCTGACTTTAGATCTTAGCCTATCAGATGAAGACTTACTGGTGCATTAGGGGCCTATTCAAAACAGGGCTTTTCTTGCAATAGGAGCCCCTCACAATTGGTAATGAGGACAGATTCCGAATTGTTTGTGAGCAGCTGCTTAGTAGGTAAGAGCTTGTTTGGATTCAATTGAGCAGTGTTTTTAGAAGCAGTTACTGACCCCTGACCCTTCCTACAGACTGGGTTGATGGGATTAGGGAAAGCTAGCGTTCAGCTTACACTCAGCTATAACAAGCTGGCAAGAGATAACATACTTTTTAATTATCAAGTTACACCTCTGCCAAAGTTTGTCTGCGAATTTATCGAATGGGTCAATGAACTATAAGAAATCAAGCTAGGCTGGGAGATAATAGTTACATAATAAAATAGTCCTGAGGGAGAGATAATTAATGCATTTTGATTATTTATTTTTCTCTGCAAATATTTCACATTTTCAAATCTTATTCCACACGCCATTTAAATGCAGTGAACAGGCATATCTTGTAAGTCAAACTTACATTAATGCATCTCAGAAGGTAAAATAAACTTGAACTGCTTCTTAGAGTTGCCAAAAAAGTAGTCAGGAAAAAAATCCAACATACAAAATGTAACTTGAAACACCAAATAAAATAACAAATATTCCTAAAACCTTAAGCTGAATTTGTTCTACCACTCTGAGGCTGGAGTAATGTAAAAAATACTTACTATTGGCTAGAAGCCAATTTGCCTGGCAGTCTACAACCATAAGAAAAGGAGGCAATTATGTTATTATTCACCTGGAACAATTAATGATAATTTCTGGCATAATAATAAAATATTCTGCAGAGGCCCTAGGGATTTTATGTCTTAATTTTAATTAATTATAACTAAGCCAAAATTATAAAGCTTAATTATTTTGAAGGATTCTTTCTAGTAAAGTGTGAAAAAAATCTCCAGTTCAAGTTATTTAAGGCCTGCAACTTCCCTAGTTCACTACTCTTCTAGTATACATCATGTACATGGGGGCAGTCTGAGAGGTCCTTGGTTCAACAGGCACAATAATTGTGCACTCCCAGACTGATCCTTTAATGGATTTCAGGACTAACTGATAAAATAAAACACAGTGAGCAATTCCACTTTGTAAGCAGTACAGATAGGTTGAAAACCATAGCACAGGCTGCAGTCTGGGGTGGGTTTGCCAACAGACCTTGAGTATTTGTGATCTTCATTTCCGAAGAGGTCTCCTGGTCATTCTTTTAAATCGCTTGTATGTGAAGTAATGAAGATTTAAAATCCAAGCTCCATTTCCGGATGGACCTGGTGGGGCAGGTCCCATCACCCTTGTAAACAGAGATCTTCAGGAGTGAAGAATAACTTTGGGGGAGACAGCCTGAATCCTTACGTTTGTTCTTTATTGTCATGGGAATTGCCACATGCCACCATGTCAGGGAGTTGCCAGTTGTTGTCTGAAAAACAGCTGTATGTTTTCTTTCCTCCACTCCCTATCAGAATTCTGCCACTGAACCTTGGTACTCTAATGGTCAGATGCCTTTTAATTTCCATCTTAAAGCTATTAATGGCTACTCTATACACATTAGTTCCTTTACCAGCAATGTCTCACAGTCTGAGTAGTGTTTCTCTTCTCTGCTGTTTAATTCCTTAATGTTTATCCACAGCACTCACTTCTTGCCTCAAACCTTATTTTGCTACACTAAATAAACCAACATTTTAAACTCTTTTCACTTCTTGATTTTACCGTAAGCCAGTCTTTGCCTATTTCTATTTAATTTTGTTTTTCTTCATTTGCCCAGAATTGTATATGGTGCTCTGGAGGACCTCTCAGAAATGTTTGCTTCTGTGCCAATACTTCTACCTGTACATCTCAAGATTGCTTCTTGCCAGACTCTCTTCATGCTGGTCTCTCAGGACCTCTACCTTTTAATCATTTTAAAGGGGCATCCTGGTTTATAAAAGAAATGTAGCTATTGAATTTTGCACTATTGAATTTTGTCCTTTTTCTATTATTTTGTTCCTCAAGGTCTTTTTTTTTCCCCCTATAATAATCTAATGATGTTTTGACAGTGCAAGTAGAGGGCACTTTGTAGTGACAAAGGAAGTGTCTACAAAGACCAGGTTAGTCTGCCTCTGTAGCCCAGGGAAGGAGGTGAGCTCATCTAGTACTTGACTCAAAGCAAGAGCTTTGTTACCATTACTGCTTTACATTACAGTTGCACTAGATGATCTTGGAGGTCTTTTCCAACCTTAATGATTCTATGATTCTATGATCCTATACCTGGTCTGAATTTTGTTTGAAGGAGTTCATCTACCACTTGCTGTAAGAACTGTCCAGAGTTATACCAGTCTTTGTGGTTACTCCCTTTATCTCTTTAATTTATGTTCCATAAAATATTTTTAAAAATATTAAAATATATTAAAAATATTAGAAAGTATTAACCACCTTGCCTGCCTCACGCTTTCTTATTCTTGATAAACTTAAAAAAGCCTCTTGTGCACCACGCTATTTCTTTACCAAAGTCAGTCTCTTCTGTAAACCTACTGTTTTTGTGGTGGTAGGGTAACAGTTGCTCTGCTGAGATTCACGTTATCTCTGTCTAAAAAAAATCTGACAAATGTCAGTATCTAGTGGGACAGGATTTGCCTACGACAAAGCCGCACTGCATGGTCTTTGAGATCTTCAGTCCTATTTTTACTAAGATTTGCTCTGCTGAGATTGGTCTAGAGGATCCTTTAGATAGTAGGATGATTTTCCTAAATAGACACTGTATTAGTGTACTACTGTTTTGAAGATTATCATGAGGTTGACAAATAATTAAATAGCCAAGTGCTATGAGAATTTGGGTTTAATGCACCCATTCTTTTATGGTTTTGTTTATTTGTTTCTAAGACTGTAGGTTATTTGAGAACCCCCAATTTAATCTTAACAAACTATTTGTGTATAAGGTTAATCTTGCCTGTGGATGTTCTCTTTTCAATTTGCTTCCTACTGTGTAATTCCAAATTCAAGAGCACGAGTTTGATTGAAAACTTAATGTTTCGATTTTTTGGTCAAATACAAATTAACTCAAATATGGATCTTTGTGAGTATCTCATCCTTATTGCAAAGCCTTTCATCGTCTTGCCTTTTTCTCCAACTAAGTACAAAACTTCACCTATTTAATCTGATTTCCTTTATGATGTCAGTTTCAGTTTGACTTCTAGCAAATCCTATTTTTGCCAAGTCTTACTTTAGTGCTGCATTTCTTGACTTCGAAGTCATAGTTTTCTTTGGTGATCGGTCTTTTTTTCCATTATCTGTAGGCTCCCTACTTATGCTTAATGTCATTTTCAAGATGGTTATTCTTCTAGTTAGGTCTGGAAAGTTCTCATACAACAGGTTTTTTTTCTCCTTGACTGGCATACAGATTCCAGATAGCTTTAGCAGATTTGACATAGAGAAATTCCAGGCTGCCTCCAAAATCAAGTCCCCAAGTTACTTACTTCAGCTGGCCTCCCTAAATAGTTACCTTGGGCTCCATCCAAACTCAGCAGCTTGCGCACACGGCGCAGTGCCTGTTGTCCCAGTTGCTTGATCCCCAGATAGTGCACAGTGTCAGTGCGAAGTGCCTCTCCCTCCTGACTCATATGCCCAGATTTCCTTCTCATCAAAAGCAAAGTTCAGCCTGGGAGGGGAGAGGCCTTTGCCAAGGTTTTGCCCTCATATACTTGGGATATGGCCAAGGCCTTTTTTCAGATTTGGGAGCTCAACAGTACTCCAGTCTGTTGTTAGTTTAGACGGGGCTCTGTCTTTTTGAAAGGAAGAGCTTTAATGAATTTAAACTGCATTTTTTTCCCCATTTCAACCTAATTGAATTATGTACACTGAAGGCATTGCTACTTAACAACACTACTTCTTCAGATGGATTTATAATACTGTCTGGGCTGGTAGTGCTGCTTTTCACTGTTCCTCACAACAGGATAATTCTTCATGTGTGTGTGTACCTTTGCCATGACAGCATAACAATCTCTGTTAGCATCCAAATTTGATTCTAGGATCAACAGCAGACTCCTATCAATTTTCCAATATTCCTACCTTTTCTTTTTTGCCCTATCATGAGCAGGTAATATTACACAAACAATTATTGTTTCATTTCATGGTCTCTTGTTTCTTTATGCTATGAATAAGCATTTCTAGAGAACCAGATTTACCTTGATGTTATCATTTAGTAGCATATTATGTCCTGCACTGTAATCATCATCACTGAAGTTTCATCCTTGCTCAGGTTCTTGCATTAACACAAGGACATCTCAGCAACCAGAGTTAATTCTTCATCTAAAGCACAGTTTGTCTGCTAGCTGTGTCCAACAGTAACCAAGTGGTATTAGCCTTTCCATTAACTAAAGGAATTTGGAAAAGGCACCCACTGTTGTTTATGTAACTTGAAGAAATCAGAGCTTCTGCAGCTTGGGAAAGTGATTCTCAGTCTGAATCCTAGTGCTGCAGTGCTGTTAAGAGTTTGCAGAACACCTGTTTAGTAATAATTACTCTCTGTCTTGTAATGACAGCCACAAACTAATGAAGAATTATATTTTATTTTATATTAGATTGATAGATGCATTTCTTATTGGCTGCACAACATTATATCCTAAATCACATTGTGGATGTCTACTTATCTCTGTGTAACTGGGAATAAAGAATGTGAAAAATTAGCTAAGAGAAGTCTGTATAACCTATTTCTGAATACATATATGAAATGTGTGGATAACAGAGGTGATACAGAAGAATATTGGTTAAGAATATTAGTTAATCCTGGCTCCAAGGAAACAACATGTATGTTTTTTCTCTACATTCACCGATGCTTTCTTATAGGAATGCACTACCAGACCCAGGTTTTAGGCTCGTGATACAAGATTCCAGAAGAGGATTTAAATTTCCCATGGTACTTTAGCATCCAAAGTGAAGACCAGCTGCTACCAAAAACACAGGCTGCACTAATATAGTGAAACAATTTGCTTCTGTACTAAACAAAAGAAACCTTATCAACTTGAATTTTAGATGACATTCATAATACAGAAGTAGCTGAGGATTTCTGCAGTGCATCAGAGTCTGTGATTCCAAGTTTGCTGATATAGATTCAT
Source organism: Centrocercus urophasianus (assembly GCF_019232065.1). Classification (NCBI taxonomy): domain Eukaryota; kingdom Metazoa; phylum Chordata; class Aves; order Galliformes; family Phasianidae; genus Centrocercus; species Centrocercus urophasianus. The sequence goes on along the minus strand of NW_024884142.1, from coordinate 10,255,162 downwards.
ACAAATTCAAATGCTGCAATGCTACTTCTCTGTGTTGGTAAGCATAGAAACCCACACACACCATCCATGAAGTACCTACATATCAGAATCACTCACAGATCACCACAAGCCCTACTCAGCCCTGTTTAGTGCTGACACATGCTTTCAGTTCTTCCAGTTAAGTTGTAGAAGCAATTAATCTTGGCATGGCAGTTTAGTTTTATACATGTTTGTGCACATGAATACATAGAGGGAAAGGCAGAGACTACTGAAAGTAGATTCAAATAGAGAGGAACAGTCCTGTGATTGCTAATGAAAAAATATGTAATTTACCAAAATACTTGAATGTAAATTAATATTATCTTAATTACAGCAGAAAGGAATAGGAGTAAAGGAGCAGGAATAAAGTAGCTTCAAACTTAAAATTATCTTCAGTATTGATTCAAGACAAATATTATCTTTCAAGACAAAGTGTTATCTTTCAAGACAAATGGGAAATATTTATAGTTTTAGATATTACAAGAATATGCTTTTTTTTTTCCTGTTCTGCCATATGGATTTAACATAAAGTAGGTATATTCACAGGCAGTATGTACTCTATCTATAAAAGTTAAAAGAATTATAATATAACTCTCAAGCTATGTAGTGACACAGCAACACATTTCGGAAAGCTACAGCTCTCTTCACAGAGGACATTTTTTATCTGTTGATCTGCAAAAACAGAAAGTGATTTTGAATGTACTAAATGTGTATTTGATATTCAGTTGTTAGTTTGAAAGCTTTTTAACTTTTGAGAAATCAAACTGTTTTGTCGAGAAATTACTATAAATTTCTACTCTATTTTTTAAAACACTCAAAGTAATGTGAAAAAAAAAAGATTTATATTATCTTTAAAATAAAATTATTTTTCTCTTATGGTGAGCAATTTTTTTCTCAGGTAATTTGGGAAAAGATTGTTTGAAGTTGTGTGAATAAGTATTCAAGATATGCCAACAAATGAGAAAAGAAATCCAGTTCTCTATACCATTTCTTTTAAAGCTCTTTAAAACTACGTATGAAATGGCAGATTATCTATGTAGAAATTTTCTAGAGGTTTTGTGTTAGTACAGAACATGGATTCTAGGTATTTTACAAGTCTTTGTGGGTCAGGATCCTCTTCCTCTCAAACACATTACTATGTGCTTCACTTATAGAACCACAATGAACTTGTCTATTTGCCTAAAATTAAACTTTTTTTTTTTCCTGAGTCCAAGTTACTTTGTGAATTATAATATCTTCCAGGCGTAAATAAATTGTGGTTGTAGCTGAAAACTTCAACACTGTGTGTCTCAAGGCCTCTGCAAGCATAAGTAGCTACATAAAACAGCTACTTCTGGATAAATGATATAAAGCTATGAGCTGATGAACAGTATCTTCTTGTGTTGATGGTATAGTGTGAGGCGCTTTGTGGCACAATATAACACAAGATAAACACTTGAGTTACATGGATATTTTTTGCACACATGCTCTTGTTGAGGCATGTTCATCAGACTATGCACATAAGTTTTGAGAGAACATTTAAATATTCTCCTTTAGAGTCCAGATTTTCACAGGTACATATTGAAAGTTGTTTACTTCTTGCAGTATCTTACATCTGCCACTAATTCAATAAATGGGAAGGCTGAAAACCAAACAGTGTTATTAATGGTGACAGAAACCTTTTAGCCAGGCTCCCTATATGGTGATGGATATTGTTTATCATATTTTACTTGTTGCTTTAAACTTTCCCTGTCAGAATGAGTCATTGATGCAGGGGAAAAGGGACTAGATAAGAGGCAGTATGATTCGTCTGATAGTAAATTCCTCTAATCAAAAAACTTTGGTAGAAATGAACAAATAAGGCATGTCAATTTGCAAAAAACTGTCAGTACTCAAATATTGTGGAGAAATTTCTTTTGCTCTATGTTTTGTCATTTGTATGTTATACAGTGAGCGACAGATCAATAACAAAGGTCAAAAGAGAAAAACATCAATTGCTGATGATTTTGATTAACTTTATTTCTTACTTGGGATGTACTACTTTCTGTAGCCCGTAATTAAACCACTGCTACAACCACTGCTCTGCCACAGTCTTTCCACGTTTTTATTTCTGAGTTATCTATATGTTTCTAGCTATGGGGTCTAGCAAGTAACATGAACTAACACAGTGAAAAATGACAGCAAGATCCACTATTCTCTTTAGCTATACAAAAAGATACAAAAAAAAAAAAAAAAAAAAATCATACAGAATTCATTCATACAGAAACATTTCTTGTGCCAAACCCAGCACAATAATAAGTGTTTAGAAAATGTTGTAGATGCATTTCTAAACTTTTTTTTTTTTTTTTTTTTTTTTTTTTTTGTGGAACATTTTTTAAACAATTTCATTGTGAAGTCTTAAAATTCAATGCTTATACATTTTTTTTCTTCAGTTTTCCCTCTTAAAGCAATGTTACAACATTTTTTTGCATATTTTGCTAAATTCAGACTGACATATATGGGTGAAACATATATATTTTTTTCCAGCTACATTTCTCCCACAACAACTCACATCCAAGTTTTGATAAACAAGGACTTAGCCATCAATTTCAAAACTTGAGATGAGTGTATTTTTCATATTTTAGAGTTTCTAATGTGCACTTTTATTTTTCATTTCTTCGTGTGCTCCCTGATTCATTTTGATTCATTGTGATTTGACAGTCAATGACTCAATATCCGGATGAAGATCAGTGACAAGTGGTATCTCTCAAGGGTCAGTACTGGGCCTAGTGCTCTTTAATGTCTTCAAAGAGCATCAACAGTGGGATCAAGTGCACCCTCAGCAAGTTGCTGATGACACCAGGCGGTGGGGTACATTAGATATGTTGAGGGATGGGATGCCATCCAGAGGGATCTTAACAGGTTTGAGCAGTGGGCCCAGGTGGACCCTTGCATCAAGTCCAAGGTCTTGCACCTGGGTTGTGGCAATTCCCAGTATCAATACAAGTTGGAAACTGAAAGGATAGAGCTCAGCCCCATGGAAAAGGGCTTGGGGTACTGGTGGATGGCAAGCTGGATGTGAGCCAGCAATTTGCCCTCACAGCCCAGAAGGGCAACTGTATTCTGGACTCAAAAGAAGCATAGCCAGCAGGTTGAGGGAGGTGATCCTGCGCCTCTACTCTGTACTGGTGAGACCTCTGGACTGGAGACTCTGAACAATGGAGTCCAGATGTGGAGTTCTCAGTACAGGAGACATGGACCTGTTGGAGTGCATCCAGACAAGCGCCTCAAAAATGATCCAAGGGATGGAACACCTATACTATGAGGACAGGCTGAGGGAGCTGTTGCTGTTCATCCTGGATAGGAGAAGACTTGGAGGAGACCTGATAGTGACCTTTCAGTATTGAAAAAAGGTCTATAGAAAGAAGGGGACAGACTCTAGCAGCATGTGCTGTCATGGGACAAGAGGAAATGGCTGCAGACTAAAAGATGGGAGATTTAGATTGGACATAGGGAAAAAAATTTTTACAGTAAGGGTGATGAGGCACTGGCACAATTTGCCTGGAGAGGTGGTGGATACCCCGTCCTTGGAGACAATCAAGGTCAGGCTGGACAGGGCTCTGAGCAATCTGATTGAACAAATGAAGCTGGACTAGATGACAAAGTAACGTCTGATGTGGAAATGCATATGAAGCAAAGGCGTGTCACTGAATTCCTCCATTCAGAAAAAATGGCACCCACTGACATTAATCAAAACTTGATGAATGTTTATACTGATCACACAGTGGATGTGAGCACAGTGAGGTAGTGGGTGGTGCATTTCAGCAGTGGTGGCTGTGACAGGCTCACATCTGCTGGTGTAGATTTTGACAAGTACAGCATGCAGGCTCTTCATCACTGGAAAGAAAGTACAGCTAATTGTGGTGACTAGGTTAAAAAATAGTGTTTCATAGTTGAGAATTTGCTCTATCAAACAGTGTTATTGAGCTCCTCGTACCTGTCGTATTTTCCCTAGAAATTGATATGAGTCATTACTTTTGGAGCAACTTACATATCTTGAAATGAATTTCTACAGTTTAAGCTGTGCCTGTAATACCACTTCTACTTACTCAGGTTTACCAAACAATTCAGTAGTCTCCTACAAACAATTTTACTTACACTTTTTATTATTCATTGTAACTACTTGAGCTGTTTTGAAGCATTCTCTTCTTATTTAAATTCCAGTTTTATTTTTTTAAAGGTATAACAAAGCATCTTTCAGTTCAGTACAGATCTCTTCCCTCTGTATATACTCAGTCACATCTCCATAATTTAGAACCAAAATTATGTTTTCTCTGCAGGTAGTTCTCACAGTTACTCATCCTGCTGAGCAAATGCAGCTAAGGGAGAGAGTGGAGTCCTACTTGTTCTTACGCAGAAATCACAGAATTAATTTCTGTTAGAGGTCCAACCTGTTATACCTGTGTAAACCCACGAAGGGTAATGGGGTTGCACAAGTCTCAGTAAAAGCATAATACGTTTAATCAAGCATAACAGAAAGTAAATTGCTCTGCAAAATCCTCATTACTGGAGATGAAGTGCATTCATCTGTCTCAGCTGTTAAGCCACAAGCTGTCTGGGCAAAGGCAGTTCCTAAGACAATGATTCTCTGATTTCAAGTGAAACCTGTAGGTGACATACTACAAACAAGTAATGACTGTATGATAATAATCTGGATTGACTACTACATGAAGTATTAGTTTGCCCAACACAACTGCATGTGTGCAAATTCACAAGATGGATTCTAGAAATCAAAATTGTAAGACATTCATTATGAATGGCAACTATACCCCTTTTACTTATGTTTCCAAAAAGAGATGACTTATGTAAGCAGGTTCTTATTCAAGTATGCAAACATAATAGTCAGCAATTTTTCACTCTAATATCATAGCAGTTCACTTGTAAAGAAATAAACAATCAGCTCATATTAAAACTTTTTTTTTTTCTCTCTTTTTTTTTTTTTTTTTTTTAAGCCATTTAAATTGTTGCTGTGTCACTGATATCTCGGGCTTGGATTAGGAGAGTGTGAATAAAGATTGGCTTAAATAAAGTAAGTCTCTCTGTTCATCACTTCCTTAGAATAGTGTAAGCAACAGATTAACAGTATATTTGGAGAGATGAGCTACAATAGACAGCAACATTATCTTCTAACTATGACAATATAACAGGGTCTGAAGAATAGTAATCTGAGAGAAGAAATATAAAAAAACCATATGTTGCACTTTGTTAATACTAGCAGCAATTACAACAGAATGAAGCCTCTCAGCATTCCTGCTGCTCTGAAACCAAATTTGTATATAGACTGATAGAACTTAAGACTTGAAGGACCACTGCAATGATCTCTTCCAGCAACAAGAACACAAGCAAAAAGAACAGCTTTCAGTTCAAGTTTTATATTCCAGGCTTTGGAACTGGTTCACCTTTCCTTTCTCATTGTTGTCAAAATTCTCTTCCCCACAAAGATGATTCTAGACTAAACACACCACCTCATCCTCTCTCAGGCCATTCTAGTAAACTACATAGATGAGCTCTCTGAGTTATCAGTATAAATCATAAAGAAGTATAGGTGCTGTGATGTTCTCGCTATGTTACTGAAGTTACATTTGCAAGGGGGCATAGCGTTCATTATTGGACCAAGATGCATAGTATGAAAAAACAGATGAACTTTCCAATTGTATCACCAGTGGCATTTCTTCAAACCTTTCCCATTTCATGATTTATTGATGAAGTTATCTATAGATATTGCCCCAGTACTGAATAATTCCAGCGGATATTCACCAGTTCTATGCAAGGACTGCATTCTTATTTTTGGCCAGGGTGTTCTCCCCTGACAGGGTAAATTTGGGTGGTTCACGCTCTATAATTCCCAGGTTCTTTCATAGATTCTTATAAATGATTGCACCTAATGAGCTAAAAGATAATTAGCCTGTTTTCTTCTTTTTGTTTTCTGTCTTTATTTTGGTGACATTTGCAAATTTCATTAGCAATGATTTTTTAAGATATTACTCAGACTGTGTTGACAAATGTTTTAAGCAGAGTAGATCTCCCAAAAGGAACATAATTACTTAATGATAATTCTTCATGTAAAATTAGAATTTAAGACTTATCAATAGCTTGTTTCCAATCCATAAAGTGCACACCAACTCAATTTTCTGTAATTCTGAGCTTATTAGCAAATAAAATGTCATGTGCTACCAATACCAGACATAAGTCTATTATATCATGTAGCAGATTTTACCTTGACAAACCACACTTCCTGCCTGATCTGAAAAAGTCATCAAGTGAGTTTGATGGCATTTGCTTCCCATCATTACTGGAGTTAGATGTATTTTCCCACATTAATTCTTTATGAATCAATCCTCATACCAGATTTTGCATTATTTTGCCAAAGATCAATGCTGGATAATCAGGCTTGTGTTACATGAATCTGCTCATTTATCCTTTTAAAATATTAAAACATCATTAAGTTTTGTTCCAAGTGTCTGGATAGCTGTTTCAAACATTGCTTTAAAATAATACTAGCGGCTTGGAGGGTCCAGGGTCAACTCTTCCAGAACTCCTTAATGCAAGCTATCCAGATTTATTGGTACTGGATTAAAAGGAAGAAGCTAAATGTCCATCTCAGTAGATGGCAAAAATTCACTTTATTGAAATGAGTACTTATTCCATGTTGGGAAAGAATGGTATTATCAACATGCTTTCAACCATGAATTTTTGAAATGAAAGTGAGTTACTTTCCATTACAAAAAGTGGTTGTTAGTAAGGAAATAATACAATTTCTGCAGTTTTCTGTGTCACTCTGGACACAAGGGTTGAAAGAGCACTGCAGGGTCAGTCTCTTTGTTTTGAGGATGATTATTGCATTGTTAATTTTGGAATAGGAACATTTGAGTGGCAAAAGAAGAATCCATCAATTTCCTATCATCTTCCACCTGTTCTTGCATTGGAGGTGTACTGGACCTCTCAACACAATAAAGCATGGGAAATTTCAGGGTTTTGTTTTGTTTTGTTTTTCCTAAAGTAAAGCAAAGCAGATTAGGTGAGAGTCAGGAGCACATTCAGCATAGTGTCCCTCAGCTCCATTCCATCGTTTCTCTTCCAAACTCCAGTCAACTGAAAAAAATTTCCTTTATGCCTTTGTGCTTCAAGAACAGGAAGTGATGTTATTGTAACTAAGTCACTAGCTCTGTGCTTCCTGAAGTCTGTACAAATCAATTAAAACAGTTTATCTACTAGAGCTCATTTTTCACCATGTGTACAAAAACTAAGGTGAAAATCTCTCATTAAAATGAAAGTGCAAATAATTCTCAGAGAGATACTATGATTACAAAAGCAGTTACAAAAGGTTGTATCCTAAAACCCCAAGCATATTTTAAATGGGTAGTTACGGTCAGGTAAGAATCAGTGAAGATATTTTCTTGTATTTAATCAATGCAAATATGAAAATAATTTTACATAACATTAAAAAATAATCATAATAATTTTCCGGTGAAGTCGGATGTTTAACTACATTTTCTTTGTTGTAATTACGCCTTCAGCACTCACCAGTAATCACAACACATTTTACCTGGTAAAAGACATATGACTGCTATAATTTCTAAATGCTGCTCTGAGAAACCACCGTGTTCTTCCTTCCGACATTAAGGCATGTATTGAATAACCTTTAAAAGTCATGGCCATTTTCTCAACCAATGTAAGTACTGTGGATATGGAAAATAAGTGCAACCTATTAAAGTGCAACTTAAAGCAAACTGAAGGAACTAGTGGTAATCCATCAAACAGGAAACAGATGGGGACTTTCAGGATTTTTTGGGTGACTCACAGCTACCAGGCAAGGTGTTCACAGACCTGTGGAACAGGAGCCTTCTGCAGAGATGGCTTCTCCAACTGAGTCACACTTCTGGCTTGCTGAACAGATAGCCTCAGAGCTATTCCAATTGCAACTATTTCTTTTGGCAGAAATTCCTTCCTGTCTGCCAGTTACATTAATCTTTTCCTGAATTACCATTAAAAAAAATACTTGAAGATATGCAAAGAGGTGTTGCCTGGAAAGTTTCACAGTTTGTTCTTCTATTTGGCTTCAAAGATCTGCTGCAAGGTGCAAAGGGAACCATTTCTATTGAGACTACTATCTCTCTTCAGGAGTGAGAGACTCCTACGGAGCCTGCCTGAGGAAGAGACTTCTCAGATTGTCCCTTAGGACAATCTTAAAAAGTCAGAAAACCCCACTGGCAAACAGCCATGGACTTGTATCTTTAATGGGGGCACTGATGGCTGGTGAGATAAGTTATGGAGCTTTTGAGCCACGGAGATTTCTGCAGAACTTTTACACTTCTGTGAACAGGCTACAAAAGGACAAAATATAGCCCTTGAGAGACAAACCTCGTAGAGGTATTAAACAACAAGCATTTCTAGTTTCACTGTCTCCTAGAGGAAAGTTACTGCAGTGAGAATTTATGAGAGCAAAAAGGAAGGCAGATAAAGAAATATTTATTCTTAAAAGATTACTGTCAGAAGTTAAATAGTTTCCTTCCCAATTAAATAACCTGGACTACAACTGTGGGTTATTTTTTTCTCCCAAAGAATGCTTGAAATAATAATGATGGTCTTCAGAATTAAGAGAATCTTAGCAGATGTACCTCTTAACTTTGTAACTTTCACAGCTTACAAAATTCTTTTGTGCTTTAGCTGCTAAGAGAACAGAAAGGAACTTAACTATATAAGAAAATGAGTTGTTTCTGCTCAAGCTCTGCCAAATCATCTTTCTGTGTCCTGAAGAAACAGGATTATTACCTTTCTATCTGAATCAGATACAGACTGGAGAATCTTAAAAATGCATGTGCCCTTTATAACTAATTTCTGAGTCACTGAGTTTGTTAAAATTAATGCATTGGTTCAGATGTTTCTGTCTGTGCAGAATTTCAGAAAACAATAGTTTAGATCCAGATAAAATAACTGGAATCAAAACGTACAGAAAGTAACAAGACTTTCAGAAAAGCAAACAAACAAAAAAAAAGAAGATGAAAATAAAATGAAGGAATAAGAAAAAAAAATGAAAAAGGAAAATGAAAAAGAAAAAAGAAGAAGAAAAAGTAAAAGGAAAAGAAAAAATAGATGAAAAAGAAATAGAAGAATAAAAATGACAAATGAGACCTCTGCCTGGGTATCAAATTCTACAGATTTCTTTTTTCAAAGATTTGCTTTATAATGTATACTAGCAGGAACAGATGTTTATAAAGTTGTTATTATTATTATTATTGTTATTATTATTATTATTATTATTATTGTTATTATTGTTTGTGCTGGTGTAATTTAAAGCAAGCACATGGTTAAGCTGAAGTTTTCCTAAGCATTCAAGGTTTTTTTAATAAAATGAAAGAGAGAGAGAGAGAGAGAGAGAGAGAGAAGGAAAGAAAGCAAGAAAGAAAAAGAAAGAACAACAACAACAAAAAGAAATAGAAGAAAAAGAAATAAAAAATGAAAACAGCAGCACAAGATTCATAAAGAGAACAAAGATTTGACACTCAAGTTGGAGATTTCTAAAGCTGTCAAAGAAAAGAAGATAGATTATAACAATTCTTACTTTTATTTCCTGACACTGCTTTTAATTCATTCTTCTTCCCACCTCAGTGGTGTTATTGCTGAGGGTGATCTAAGAAAGCAGTTCTATGCAGATAGCTCTTCATACTCATGAACTCCCACTGAAGCCAAGGTAAATTCCACATTAAGGTACTGGAGAGTTGTTGCTGGAATCAGCTGATGAAGGCAGGGGAACAAGGCCAGGAAGCTTCCATCCAAGTGTGTAATATCTACTGGAAACACGTATCTTGCAAATTCCATACACCGTGTAATTAAAGGCTGCTTAATTTCTAGCCTGGTGCGTTCTTGATGTCTATGAAAAAGACAGGTCTTTTTGCTCAGTAAGTACAGGACGTAATTCTGTGCTGAGGAAAAGTAACATATGTTCTGTAAGAGTCAAAAGTTGGGAGACCTCCTCCCAGGCTTTATGGTAGAAGTATGCTCTGAAGAAATATCCTTTCCATATCTGATTGTTTTCTGCATTTGCAAAAAGTAATTTATCTTTATGGAACATACTCTACATGGTTCTTCTTTCAGTTTGATATTTAGATGTGAGCTGTGATATTTGCTGGCTTTTAGAGCTTCCCTGTAAGGAATACTGGGTGCTGGGAGGAGCAATGATGAAAGGGCAGGGAGACAGTTCCCGAGCTCCAATATCTCTTTTAGCATCCCTGATGCCCAGGTATGCAGTCACAGTCCCCTGCTGAAAATCAGCCATGTTGGGTACAATCAATGCACAGAAATATAGATTTTTGCATATGTGCATGCACATAGTTAGAGTAAGTAAATTTTAAGTGAATTTTAAAATGAAATAATAACTTTTCAGCTCGTTTTCCGATTCTTCTTTTTAAAGAATCTGTTGCACCAGATCCAGGGACTACTGGAATCTGAAGAATTACTCCCAAGAGTTGCGGGGTCATGCCTACAGCATATCTGTTCCTCACTGAAGTTTTTCAAGTGAATGTTTTCCATTTGTATATACAAGTATATACATGGAAATACATATATATATTTCTCTCTCTCTCTCTCTCTTTTTTTTTTTTTTTTTTTTTTTTTTTTTTCCTCCAGGGGCTTTTTTACTTACTCTCTTACACATGCCCTTTTATTTGAATGGGTTTATTTTTGTTAATCCCTCTCAGACTTTCAAAATTCCAGTCTTACTACATTTTAGCCGTCTGCCTCAAACTACAAAATAACTCATGCAGGGCTGTGAATACTGGGCATCCAAGATTCTTCCCTGCATGAAATCTGCAGATGTGTACTGGAGGAGGGGACACTTAGTGATGTGCTCAAAACAAGCACACAGCAACCTAGCAACAACCCAGTCTTTGTGATGGGAAAGACCAATTCTGTACAAGAACTTTTTTTTTTAACATTTCCTTTGATAATATCGGTCAAAAGAAACAAATATACTGATTACTTTTGTAAGATTGCTATGAATTATTTAGCTATGAAATAATTGCAGGAGGCAATTTGTAAGACAAATTACCCACACAGTCTGCAAAACTGCAAGTCAACCTGCCGTCATTGGACACACAATCATCGTTAATTTTAATGAGATGTGGGAGATGTGGGAGATGCAATTCAGTCAAAGGAGAATGCAGTCACTTCTCAAAAATCTGTGTTGTAAGGCTAAGGAAATTTTACTAGCACTCCAGATCAATAGTGGAGGCAGCAGTCAATATTAGTAGACCTCACTATCACCATCAATTGAAATCTCTCAACCTGCAGTTTGCATAACAAAGCAGCTAGTGCCATAGTGAGGAAAAACACTGCTTGCAACATTACAGCTTCCCAACTTCCTGAAATGTCTTTCTGGACTAATGTGGCTGGAAAGAGTGCTTCAGTCCTACGTTGTAAACCTCCTGTGACACACACAACATGTACATGCTTATTTCTCATAAGTCAGTGTACTTGTAGTTGAAGGTAATTAAATAACACAACAAAATTAAGTATCCAAATTCAAATAAAATGGGTCAAGAAATTTGAAAATGCAGCACAAGAAGAAAATAAAACAAATAGCTGGATCTCTGGCAGTGGCACCTAGTTGGCGAGCTTCATTACCATCCAGAGACAAGCTATTGGCCCCACTGTCCCAACTGTGAACCAACCAGGAAACAAGAGTTTCATTCAGGTGCCGTGTAAACTCCTTTCTTGAACCTTGGATTTCAGTCATCTTTAGAGGCCGGCAAGTAGTAATAGAGACTTCCTCTTCATCACTCTCTTCTGCATGTCTCTTAGTTTTCCCTTTTGCCTTTCATGATGGTGGTGGTTCTGAGGAGGGCCCCTCGCCTGGATCTTCCTCCACCTCCTCCTCTTCTTCTCTTTTTCGTTCAAGACACCAGAGGGAAAAATCTCCAAGTCAAATCTAATCAATTACAGGAAACACCAGTAACAATACCAGTTGCTCCTATGGAGAGCAAGAAATGGAAATGAGTGTCTTCGTGTCTTGAACGAAACTCTTGTTTCCTGGTTGGTTCGCTGTTGGGACAGTGGGGCCAATAGCTTGTCTCTAGATGGTAATGAAGCTCACCAACTAGGCGCCATTGCCAGAGATCCAGCTATTGATAGAGGAATTAGTTGATGTTCGGATGAGGCTACCATCCTCTGGGAACGAGTGTTAATAGCCGTAAAGGAAAAGTATCCCTTCAAAAACCGCTTGAAGATTGCGATGAAAAAATGGGATACAATTGAAAAGGGTATCCAGTATTTGAGGGAAATAGCTGTGGTGGAAACGTTTTATGACCCTAACTTTGTTCCTAACCACCCACGCCAAGACCACAACCCTGAAAAAGTGAGGACGACGCCTGAGGTATGGCAGAAACTCGTGACAACAGCACTGGGCAAATATGCCGCTACACTAATGTCATTGTGTGACAGATACAAGGTACAACAGAGAACACCCTTAGTTTATGAATTAATTCTTACACTCAAAACTACGAACAATTGCTACCCCCAACTCATGCTGCCATTGCCGCTATCTCCCAAATGACGGACCAACTGAATGAAGTGCGAAAGCAAGTGTCTTAACTGATTAGTCATGATAAACCTGTAGCAGTATCAGAGATGCTTGATGAAGATCAGGATAATCAAAAGAGTCTAATGAAGGAGATGAAGGAGATGATGAAATTTATGCGAGCCCACCTAAATAAAGACGATGAACCTTCCTTCTCACGTGCGCCATCAAAAATCTTGGCTGTTAAAGGCAAATGCTCTTTGGCTCAAGTAAGGGATAATACACCGCAAATTGTTTTATGGTATTACCTACGTGACCATGGAGAAGACATGAGGAAGTGGCACGGTGAACCTACTCCTGTACTACGAGCATGGGTGAGAGAATTACAAGGCAGATCAACCACCAGTGCAGTTGCTCCAGTTACCACAGGTAATGAATAAAGGGGCCCTGCCCTCAGTCGGGGGGGGGGGAAGGGATAATAGAGTATATTGGACTGTGTGGATTCGATGGCCTGGCACAACAGAACCACTGAAACATAAGGCACTGGTGGATACTGGTGCACAGTGCACTCTGATGCCCTCGAGTCATGAAGGGACAGAATCAATCCATATTTCTGGAGTGACTGGGGGATCTCAAGAATTGACTGTGTTGGAGGCTGAGATAAGCCTCACTGGTAAGGACTGGCAAAAACATCCTATTGTGACGGGCCCAGGGGCTCCATGTATGCTAGGTATTGATTATCTCAGAAGGGGGCATTTCAAGGATCCTAAGGGGTATCGATGGGCCTTTGGAATAGCTGCTGTGGACACAGACAACATTAAGCAGCTGTCTGTTTTGCCTGGCCTGTCAGAAGATCCATCTGTTGTGGGGCTGCTGCGAGTGAAAGAGCAACAGGTACTGATAGCTACAAAAATGGTGCACAGGCGGCAGTACCGCACCAACAGGGATTCTTTGCTCCCCATTCATAAGTTAATTCATCAACTAGAGAGCCAGGGAGTGATCAGCAAAACTCACTCGCCTTTTAACAGCCCCATATGGCCAGTGCGTAAAGCCAGTGGAGAATGGAGACTGATGGTGGACTACCATGGCCTGAATGAAGTCACACCCCCACTGAGTGCTGCTGTTCCGGACATGTTAGAACTCCAGTATGAACTGGAGTCAAAATCAGTCAAAAGCAACCATTGACAATGCTAATGCCTTCTTTTCCATTCCTTTGGCCAAAGAATGTAAGCCACAGTTTGCTTTCACATGGAGGGGCGTTTAGTATACCTGGAACCGTTTGCCCCAGGGGTGGAAACACAGCCTGACCATTTGTCACGGGTTGATCCAAACTGGATTGGAACAGGGCAGTGCTCCTGAGCACCTGCAGTACATTGATGATATCACTGTGTGGGGCGATACAGCAGAAGAAGTCTTCACGAAAGGAGAGCGAATAATTCAAATTCTTCTGAGTGCTGGTTTTGCTATTAAGCGAAGCAAAGTGAAAGGACCTGCCCAGGAGATTCAGTACCTAGGTATAAAGATGGCCGTCATCACATCCCGACAGATGTGATCAACAAAATCACTGCTATGTCTCCACCCACTAGCAAAAGAGAGACACAATCTTTTCTGGGTGCAGTGGGCTTTTGGAGAATGCATGTTCCAAACTACAGCCTCACTGTAAGCCCCCTTTATGATGTGACGCGAATGAGAAATGAGTTTACATGGGGCCCTGAGCAGCAGCAGGCTTTTGAACAGATTAAACAGGAGATAGCCCGTGCCGTGGCCCTAGGGCCAGTACGGACAGGACAGGGTATAAAGAACATCCTCTAATCTGCTGCTGGAGAGAACGGTCCCACTTGGAATTTGTGGCAAAGAGCCTCAGGAGAGACCCGAGGCCGACCCCTGGGATTCTGGAGTCGAGCCTACAGGGGGTCAGAGGAGGGCTACACTCCAACTGAGAAGGAGATCTTAGCCGCGTATGAGGGGGTTCGGGCTGCTTCTGAAGTAAGCGGTACTGAAACACAGCTCCTTCTGGCACCTCGACTGCCAGTGCTGAACTGGATGTTTATAGGAAAGGTTCCCTCCACCCATCATGCTACTGATGCCACGTGGAGTAAGTGGATTGCACTGATTACACAACAAGCACGGATGGGGAACCTCAGCCGTCCAGGAATCCTAGAGGTCATCATGGACTGGCCTGAAGGTAAAAAGTTTGGAACACCACCAGCAGAAGAAGTGTCACGTGCTAAGGAGACCCCAGTGAACTACCAGAGAACGAAAAGAAATCTGCCCTGTTCACAGATGGATTGTGTCATATTGCGGGAAAGCATCGCAGATGGAAATCTGCTGTGTGGAGCCGCACATGACAAGTTGCAGAGGCCACTGAAGGGAAAGGAGAATCAAGCCAATTTGCAGAGGTAAAGGCTGTCCAACTGGCCTTAGATGTTGCTGAACGGGAGAGGTGGCCAATACTCTATCTTTACACTGACTCATGGATGGTAGCAAATGCCTTATGGGGGTGGTTACAGCAGTGGGAGCAAAATAACTGGCAAAGAAGGGGTAAACCTATTTGGGCTGCTGAACTGTGGAAAGACATTGCTGCCCGAATAAAGAATATGGTTGTAAAGGTGCGCCATGTAGATGCTCATGTGCCCAAGAGTCGGGCTACTGAAGAACAGCAAAATAACCATCAGGTAGACTAAGCTGCCAGAATTGAGGTGGCTCAAGTAGACCTGGACTGGCAGAACAAGGGTGAATTATTTCTGGCTCGGTGGGCCCATGAGTCCTCAGGTCATCAAGGGAGAGATGCAACATACAAATGGGCTAGAGACCGAGGGGTGGACTTAACTATGGATGCTATTGCACAGGTTATCCATGACTGTGACACATGTGCCATCATCAAACAAGCCAAGAGGACGAAACCTCTCTGGGAGGAAGGGTGATGGCAAAAGTATAAATATGGGGAGGCATGGCAGGTTGATTATATCACCTTGCCACGATCTCGCAATGGTAAGCATTATGTGCTTACTATGGTGGAGGCAACCACTGGGTGGCTTGAAACATTTGCAGTACCCCATGCTACTGTCCGAAACACCATACTGGGTCTCGAGAAACAAGTCCTGTGGTGACATGACACCCCAGAAAGGATTGAGTCAGATAATGGGACTCATTTCAAAAATTCTCTTGTAAATACTTGGGCCAAAGATCATGGCATTGAGTGGATTTACCATATTCCCTATCATGCACCAGCTTCTGGTAAAACTGAACGATACAGTGGGTTGTTAAAAACGATGCTAAAAACACCAGGTGGCAGAACATTTAAGCACTGGGAGAAGTATTTGGCAGAAGCCACCTGGTTAGTCAATACCAGAGGATCTATCAATAGTGATGGTCCCAACCAATCCAGTTCCCTACGTACTGCAGAGGGAGATAAAGTCCCTGTTGTACATGTAAAGAACATGTTAGGAAAGGCAGTTTGGGTTCTTCCACATTCTGGAAAGGGCAAACCTCTCCGTGGTACAGTTTTTGCCCAGGGACCAGGATCCACTTGGTGGGTAATGCAAAAGCATGGGGATGTCCAGTGTGTACCACAAGGAAACTTGATGCCAGGGGAGTGCAGTTACTAATTCTATATATATGTATATAGCCATGTGTGTGTAATGCATTTTAATCATTTTTTGTTTGTTTGTATATATGTATATATATTTTAAGCATGATGTAACGATGTAGAATAAGGGGTGGAATGTCATGGTCCTATGTTTTTTGTTTTTTGGGTTTCAGTATTCCACATCAAAACACCATGTAGTGTACGGGGCATTAAAGTGTCACTGCCCCAATTCCAGGTACCTATCCCTGTACATTACAGAAGTCATGGGATCTGGCCCTTCCAGGTGGGGGGAGCGCTCTCTTGCTGCCTTGCAGTGGGTGCTGGAGGTGCTTTCCTAGCCGTTCCAAGCTTTTCAGGTTTGACTCGGTCCTGGGAACTCTCTCTCTCTCTCATCTTGTCTGATTTATTAATCTCAATTTCAATTAAATTGTATTACATGTTGTTAACTTGTATTCCGGTATTATAGTAAAATAAGTTTTCCTCCATAGATTGTTGCGGCTGTTCTTTTCCTCCCTTCCTTCCTTCCCATTTTTGTGGGACTGGGGTGGAGGGGGAGGGCAGAGGCCTGTTGCCCCCTGTCATGGAAGTAGATTGATCTAGTCAACTCCATGACACCAACAAAGTGACTCACTTTGCAGAGGACTGAAAACATGGACGTTGGACAAAATACGCAGCAGAAAGGTAATCTTCAAATTTGAAAAGCTGGAGAAAGATAAGAAGGATTTTGAAATGTAATAGGCCATATTAAAGCAAGTTTTTTGTTTTGGGGCATATTCATTTTTTACTATTTGAATATAGTGAATAAAAAGGCATTTGGAAAAAAGATCAGCAAGGCTAAAACATAATAAGAATCACTTGCTGGTTGTCAGCCTAAACATTAAGATGATCGAAGCTTGCAATTGTTCTGTCCTGCCATATGGTAGTGTCGGTATAAAAAAAATTTGATGAAGACGATGAGATAACAATTTTCTGGCTGTAATGAGTAAGGAACTAGGAAATTGCTGGGAAAATTGTGGGATTAAGGCCCATTTACAGAAAAAATTGCTAAGAACTCTTAGAGAAAGTGCAGGAAGGTAGCAGATGTAGTATTTATTGGTGCCACAAATTAGTCTTTTTTTAAGAAGTCTGGCAAAAGCAAAAAAAAAAAAAAAAAAAGCATCCAGATCTTATAATGCAAACACATACTCACATAGATATATTAAAAGTTTTCGCTCTTTTCATTTTCCCTACTCTCCCATAAAGAACAATTAAGAGTGAAAACTCAGGAATTCAATATCTTTAGCATTCCTATTTTCTTAAAACTGCTTTCTACTATTACGTCATTCAGGAAAAAGAAAATTGCAATGTACCTTCCAACTCTCCCATCTCTAATGAATTATTATTATTGATAGTGCGTGCTTGCACCAGCTAAAAGTATGAATACAAAAGGCTCTGTTCCTTTAATTTTTGGACTTTGCTCATCTGCATATGTTAAAGATTTCCACAACTTATTCCTTTTTATTTTTTTGTTGCATCTTTTTGTTTTTCCTCAACTCTTCATACCTCTCCTTGTCATTCTGTAAGAATAGACTGGTCCAGGTCACATCTTTGATCCCATATTTGTCTGTCTTTATAGACTCTTGTGCTATGGTTTTTCACTTTTGCAAGATTAAATATAATAAATAGGAGACTAGTTGCTTGGAGCTGTGTGAATAGAATTGGATTTAGTCATCCTGAGAAATTGTTTTTAAGTGTTATTTTTTTTCTTTGCAGAACCAAAACAATTCTTGCAGAACTTTTCTACGGACAGACTGAGAAGCTGTGATATCAAAATAGCCAGCAGCTGAGTTCAGATACTCAATAGAGCTGAGCTCTGGGTATGAACTGCCAAGACTGGTTTGACCTAATTCATGCTAGTGACTTGAAGCTTAACGTTCTGACAAAAAGCTTATAGCTCAGCAGTTTAGTTACAAGTTTTCTCTGATATTTCTATATTCTAGATTTGACCTAGAATTTCCAGCTTTAAAACTATGTCTAATCAAAGAATCATCTTATATATATATATGTATATACACACACATGTTTATATACACATGCACATATATATGTTTTATTTTAATAGTATCAGTGAGTAATGAAAAATTGATTTGGACTTTGGGAGTGCACTGTATCCTTTTTGTGTATGTTCACTGGATATATTTCAAGCTGGTGCTCAGCTGAACAATAAAACCAATCATCTCCAAGAGCCTAATGTCTTCAGGCACATTTTACCTGAGATTCAAAACCTACTTTGGCATTTTGAAGAGTGCTGAATCATGTCCTGAGTGTTTCTCTCATTCCTGTTTAAATGTTGTTTCAAATAAATCTTTTCTCTCTTCAAAATTTCTTGCTTAAACACAAAACGTCATCAATCTAGGAAGTGACAGCCCCCTTGTCTCTCTGGACATGAAGTACTGTGATTCCAGGCAGCCTTCAGGGAGGAGGAACATGCTGGCATTTGCTCAAATATGCATTAAAAGAGAAGACTGCCAAGAACAGGGAAACTGCAGAATCTACTTTAAGGGTAATGATAACAAAAGGAATTAACCATTTAGATCTTTAGTAATTTGCCAAAATGAGGTAATCTGCTGTAACCTCCTTAATCTTTATCTCAGGAATACATTCATATATTTCTATTTTTATTTTTCTTCTTACTGAAATTTTCCATCAGAGAAATCATGTGAAAGAAAATTTTAATGACTAATATGGTCCCATAGAAGAAAAGCAAAATGATGAACTGGTTTGAGGAATGTGAATTTCTTTTCATAAAGAAAATTGTGTCCAGTTATTAAAAATGTATTGAATAAACTCTAGGCACTTGCTGCTACCCTTTTGAATACAAAATATAGCTTGATTAGCTGATTGAGTTTGAGTAAGAGTAGTATTTTTTCAGGAATATATTGATTCTGATATTAAAATTTTATTTTTAACTAGTTCTAATTAAAAATGTGATAAGTCAGAGAAAGAGGAGAGACTTCAGAATAAACAATTATAAAGGACTACCCCCAACAATGGTATTTAATGATATTCCATTATCTATCCAAAACTCAGCAAAAATTCTGAGGGCATAATACAGTTGCAAGCGAGACAATGTCAAAATGGTAAACACCAACAAAATTAAGTAGTTTTGGTGGACACAATGACGAATACCTTACTTTCTGGGGAGCCTGATGTTATTGCAGTGAGAGCAAGCTGAAGCCTTTTTCATATGAGCTACTACAAATTCAAGTATGTTTAAACTTTGAAATCAGTTTGCCTAATTATGTATTCTTTTCTAGTATTTATTTTCCATTGAAAAGAAAAAGTAAAATGATTTCTTAGCCTTAAAATGACCACTTTCATTGGGGAATTTATAGAAGACTTTTAAAAAGCCATTTACTCGTCTCTCTAAGGTGAAGAGTACAGTAAGATGCATACAAGGCCTAATTAATCTCCTTTTAAAAGAATATTCAAGAGATCACACAGAATCACACACACAGAATTACACAGAATTGGAGGAGTTGGAAGGGACCTCAAGAGATCAAGTCCAACCCCCTGCTAAAGCAGGTTCCCTACAGTAAGATGCACAGGAAAGCATCTAGGCAGGTCTTGAATATCTCTAGAAGGAGATTCCACAATCTCTCTGAGCAGCCTGTTGCAATGGTCTGTCACCTTCACAGTAAGTTCTTCCTTGTGTTAGTATGGAGCTTCCTGTGTTCCAGTTTGTGCCAGTTGCCCCTTGTTCTATTGTTGTTTGCCACTGAAAAGAATCCACCCTCACCGATTTGTCTCTCGTGCTTTAGAAGTTTGTAAGCAGTGATGAGATCCCCTCTCAGCCTTCTCCAGACTCACAAGAATACTCTTCTCCAGAGTCTCAGCCTACTCTTGTACAGAAGATGCTCCACACCCCTCATCTTTGTGGCCCTCTGCTGGGCTCTTTCTTGGAGATCTTTGTCTTTTTTGAACTAGGGAGCCCAGAAATGGACACAGTATTCCATAATAAACAAGATCAGAACAAAAAAATGAGCTAAAGCTCTGAATTGCCGTAATAGAAAGTGATTGCTGCATAGATATTTTCAGCAGAGATTAGCCCCCTTTTTTTCTTTCTTCACTTTGAAAATTTGTCAAACAAAAATTCCAAATCACACTCCTTCATATACAAGAAGATCTCCATATACACAGTGATCCTTTTGGAAATATATTTCCCATATTTTAAACTCACTTCTTTCACTGAGTTTGTCATTATGCATTATCGTAGTTCTGTTTACAAATAAGTTCTCGCTGCTGAGCACAAGCACAGAGTTTGTACATTGCTAGCTGTTAGCAAAGTACTAAATGGGAACTATTTACCATTTAGTATTCTATATGTGTTGCAGGAAAATAAAAAGAGTCTGTCAGAGGAAATGCAACAACAAAAAAAGCATATGCCATTAGTGTAGGGTGTGAAGGATTTTGAAACAGTTGTTTTGCCATTTTTCTTTTTAAAAATCCAGTGAGGGAATTCCAACAACCCCACAAGCATCAAGTTTTGTCAATAAAGTTTCATGAATACATGATTCCCTACTAAGGCCTATTAAAAATGTTAATCAATCAGGGTGTCTGAGCTTAACTCTTAAGAGTAATCCAGATACGTTGTTTAAAGACACTAAGAATTTATTGTTTTATTTACCAGAGAATGCAAGTGCTGCCTATGAAAGTGTTACATCAGTTTTGTACCTTGCGACAAAGTTATAGCAACAGAAACTCTATTTTGCTGCAATCATAGCAATATAAATAAATACCCAGCATCTTTCATTGATTTTCTATCAGAGTGGCAGCAAGTTTAAGACTTGCAACCATAAATATAGTACAAAGATTTTTTTTTGCCTACCATCTCGTACTTTAATTTTTAAAGAAGAGGTTTTAGAAATGAAAATGCATTTAGAAAGTCATGAGACAAAGTAAAATAGATGGCTCTGGGCTGGATTCAGAAGGGGTCACTGCTTTGAGAATGGACTCACTTGAAAGTGCTCAAAATTTATTTTGATTCTTTGACAGTTTTGCACTCAGGGTGAAAGGAGATGCTGACGTCAATCCCATTTGATAGGCAGTGATTCTCCACTATATCTGACATTAATTAAATCTCTTTTTAGCAGGGTCAACAATCAGAGCAAAGGCTAAATAAATCAGAAATATCTCTGTGGAAATCAATGAAGTTAGACTAGTGAAAAGTAAGCATGAGAGTAGAATGAACCCCAATAAATGTAGTTCATTATTCATTTCACTTAATTGCTGTGGAAAATAAGTGCCTTTGAACTTACTAAGCCATTAGCAGCAGACACTCAACTCCTGTCTTAAGGAAAAGGGTGATTAATACTTAAGTGTTTCTCTGTATCCCTAAGACATCATATGAAATGATGATCCCACCACTGGGAGCTCTCACCACTGGACAGCAATCAAATCGTTTCAGAGGATCAGATGTGAATGAGGAAAAGACACATTTCCCAGAATTCAAAAGTAAAAAAAGGCTTTGATTTTGCAATTAGTTTGCAATATACTAATAGATACATATACTGAGAGAATATTTAAGCTGCAAACAAATTAAATTATCTTCAGCTCTCAAATCTCCTGTCAAGTTTTTTGTGAGGAAAGTCTTGTCTGTCTGATCACTCACTGTAGTCTACCTTTGCCACACTTGGAATGCTGGTGTGACCTTGTCCTCAGGCCATAGCACTATTTTCAGGCACAGCTGGACCTTTGAAATAAGTTCTCTCACGTTCTGTCATCAGGATGCAACTGCAGGAGATAAAACACTACATGTTTGTATCCTACATTGTTTTTGAGATCTGGGTCACATCATTACAGTGAATGTATTCCAAGTTACTGATGAAATCAGACAATGAAAAAGGGTTGTTTTCTAATCAGTTGCAAATCAAGGAGATTTCTCATTTTCTAATGGGGAGAATAAAAACATTGTGAGCAGGAAATAACTTCTGCCCTTTATATGAAGTTAAGAAGACATTTTAAAATTATTAGATTTGATTTTTGATATGAACAGAGCTCTTTAATTTTACCTCTTAACAGGAGCTATTTGTAGTATATTTTAATAATAAAATAGTAGCGTGTTATTAGATCAATAAAAATCTGAACTTGCATCTGAATGTCTTTACAATTCTAAAAAAAATTAAAACTGCTTTTCTATTTCTCTGTCATGAGTTGTTCAATTAATTAGATCAATGCGAAATACTTCTTGATTATTTGTCAAATGTATAGTTTGCAGACATGGCACATTTGTTTTAGGGAAGTGAAATACATAGCTCATAAACAGAAGGTTTTCAGAAATGAAAGTTTTCCACTGTCTTGCAAATATCATAAGTCTACTGCATAATATCGGTGTTACTTGGAGTTTATGAGAAGGAATAAAAAATGAATAGCTATTTATGGCCATTAAAATATTTCATGCAGTATTTGACAATCCACATTCACTCTTGGATCTCCAGAGGGCAAAACAATGAATAACACTGGCATCTGCAGGGACACTTACCGGTGGTTCAGGACAGAATTTAGAAAAGAACAGTGGTCCTTTGTGCAATACATAATGTAATTTCTTTACTTTATTTCCATTAGTAGAAATGATTGACATAGAGCATCTAAACTACATGCAGCTTAATTTGTGAATTACTTTCCTGAATACAAAATACAACAATTAATAAGTATCTGCAAGAAAATGGAGAAAGCCTCAATATGCCCAATATTGTTCTTTTTTTTCTGTTATGTATTAAGTATTGATCTGTTTGAAACCAAGTGTGGCATAAAGGCATAAGCCAGCACATTTTGGCCACTGTTTGCATTTAAGGTTTCTGAGCCTTAGAATATGAAATATTTGCATTTTCTTTGGGGAAAAACAAAATATTGTAATGACAGAAATAGGTGTCTGCTCAAAGCAGGGTCATCTACTGCATGTTTCTCATGATCATGTCCTCTAAGGTTTTGAATATTCCAAAGGGTATAGAATCCACAGCATCTCCTGGGAATCTGTTCCAGAGTTTGATCATGCTCCCAGTAAAACTGTTTTCTTAGGTTAAAATGGATTTTCTCATTTTATTGCATGTGTCTGATAATTCTATTTGAATTTCTATTCCTGCTGGAATAAAGAATGTAGTAAGTCTATAGTATAATAGGAAGTATTTCTTAGGCCAAGACATCAGAAAATTTGTAGCAAGAAAATCATAGCATTATCTGTAATTTGATCCAGATACCTGCATAGGGTTTATAGGTATTTCTTTAGTGTCCATTACTACGTTTTTTAAGTGCATATCTGTCTATAATGTCATAAAACTCAGCTCTTTCATTTACTCCAAGTCTCATCATTTTCTGTGTATGAAGAACTTCACAGCCAAGTGACCCTTCAGAGTAAGACAGTTAAACCTTTCTGAGATAAAACTTGGTTGCAACTATGGGAATGCATGTTCTCATTGGCAGTAAATGGGAAGAGGAAGGTGAAGGGGAAAGGCAAGGGGAAGGGGAAGGGGTAGGAGAGGGGAGGAGAGGGAAGGGAAGGGAAGGGAAGGGAAGGGAAGGGAAGGGAAGGGAAGGGAAGGGAAGGGAAGGGAAGGGAAGGGAAGCTGGACTAGATATATTATGAGGACAGGCTGAGGGAGTTGGGCTTGTTCAGCCTGGAGAAGAGAAGGCTGAGGGGTGACCTCATTGCAGGCTATCAATACCTGAAGGGAACCTACACCCAGGAGGGGAGTAAACTCTTCAAAAGGGCTGACAACAGCAGGACTAGGGGAAATGGATCCAAGTTGAGGGAGGGAAGATTTAGGTTGGATGTTAGGGGGAAGTTCTTTACAAGGAGAGTGGTTAGGCCCTGGAACGGGCTGCCCAGGGAGGTTGTGGATGCCCCGTCCTTGGACGTGTTCAAAGCCAGGTTGGACGGGGTCCTGGGCAACCTGATCTGAATGTGTATGTTTGGTGGCCCTGTTAGGCAGGGGGGTTGGAACTACATGATCCTTGAGGTCCCTTCCAACCCGGGTGATTCTGTGATTCTGTGTGATTCTGTGATTAAGTCAGTAGAAAACTTTCTATGAAGTTCAAAAATGAAACCTTCCTGTAGATCCTTAGGCAAGACTTCTGAAACAAAACTTTGCTGATAGCTGGATTCTTAAAGAGACATCATATATAGGCTGACTGTCTAAAGGACATTTATAGACAAGTGCAGGTTCACTGGAAATTGCCTGTCTCAATTGAGCTTGAATAGAAAGGGAATTCAAAATGTACAGATTCAGAGAAACTCAACATTCAGCTTTCTACGATTCTACTGAATGAAGTACACAGGAAATTTTATGACAGGAGATTCACAGTACTCAGAAATGCACATTCATGTGTTGTTTGTACTTCAACCATGCCCCGAGGTTCTCGCACAAAACTGGAGTCCTGTTGTGGCTGGTACTGAAGGACCTCATAGGAAAGTATAGCTCACACACTGTTTTTTTGTCTGCTTGGTCTGTAATTCATTTTTCAAGACACCTAATAACACATTACAGAGACATGTTTGTTGATTCCTATATATTTCTAGAATTGCCTGATTACCGCAACAGTTGTGTGAAAGTGACCCGAAAACCAAATGGCCTTATTATCAAATCTCAGAGTAACTCTGAAAGCTGACTGGAAAACAGTGACGCCCTAGTAATGTTCTGTGGTCCTTTTACTAGCTCTCTGTAGCTCCTTGTAAGACTTCAGAATGATTCACCATCTTTACCTGTTATTTAGATTCCAGTAAAATCCTCATGTGCTAAATCATTCTGCAGCAGATGAATGGCCTAAGAGAAGATGAGAAAATGTAGCAAAACTAGAGGGAGAGAGAGATTTTACTTATTCTTGGATGGCTATAATTCTACTTAGATGATCTTTTTTCTCTCACAGAGAATCTGAGATGCAGTTTCACTGAGCCCTTTTTCACTCACATTCAACCTCTTTTTTTCAACTCTTGTTCATTCATGGGATAAATGAGACCAATAAGCAAAATGGATTAAATAGCATGATCTGAACGTCACTGAAATCAATAAGAGACTTTTGCTAACCTCAGTCAGCTGCAGAGCATGTTTTAATCAGCCAGGTGTGTTTAATGTAAGCATTTCCTTTAAGCCTGTTATAAATACAGATAAAGAAAATTATCAGAATTGGCCCAGATTCTAATCTTGAGAAGCTACAGCCCAAAATTTGTTCAAAAAAAGGTGAGATTTTGTGCGTGGAAGGCGAATCGAAGGCAAACAAGCACAAAGCTGTGCTGAACTATTACACTTTGTTCAATAATACTGTCTATCCACATCTCTGATTTCCTCAGACTATAAATTACTTGGCCCATATGCTTCTATGGCAATTAGCACTTTACTGACACTTAAAATTATTATTGTTGGTTTTAGTAAAATTAACTCCAAACAGTGGCAAAACAAATTGGATGTCCTTCATAGTGGAAGTGAAGCATGTGTTTTGACTGTCATCAGAGAGACCTTTTGCTCTGTTTATCATCTGAAGTATTCTGTTGATATTATCACAAGTACCAATACCAAAACTGCTGATAATTGTTGAGATGGCAAAGTGCCCCATCTGGTAAATGAGAATAGTTCTTAACTCTGTACCTATGCACGTCTGTTATTTATTATGCATTATTTCATGCATTATCTGATGTTGTAAAATTGTCACGGACCTGTAGGAAGAACATGTCCTTCATCTCCAAGTGCATTCTAAACCTGCAGAAAATCCTTAGTATTGAGTGAATGTTTGCATAAATAGAGTAGGATACATAGGGACATCTCCTCTCCTTCCTACTCCAAATAATCAGGAACTTAAAGACACTGGACATTTGACAGTTTTGTCAAATGTTTTTTGGCAGAAAAATACTGTAGTCCAGTCACTCCACAGAGTTTGGTTTATTTCCTCAGCAACATCGGGAGGGATCTAAAATCTGAATTCTATATCTGACAGGTTTTCCCTCAAACCAAAAGGTAAGTAATGTTCCAGGCTTCAAACATCTTATATCCTTTTTCTTTAAGGAAACCAGAGACCACTGAAGCTTGATCACCTTCTTTTCTCATTTTATATACTGATGATGATTTTTTCCTCCAGTCTACTTCTAGAATTAAAAAAAAAAAAAAGAAATCCCATATGAATTCATTCATTTTCTTCATTTCTAATAATGATCAGAATGAGTGATGGGTTCCCATGTCACCATTGGTTCATCGGTTCACTTATTAAACACCATATTAAAATGTTACAAATAATAGTTTACCTTCTCGTCACCCATAAAACCAGCAACTACTATTTTGCATGTGGAACTGTAAGAAGTATATTTATTCTCTAACTCAAGTCTCTTCCTCTTGCGGTGGTGAGATAGGCACAAAAACATGAAATAAAACCCCTTTTGCACACCCTCTGCCATGTCCTTTGGAAATGCACTTTTAATCTTGTTTCTTTTACATATGAGGGATCCTTCTGTGGCAAGGTAACTGTGACCCTTAGAAATGAAGAGAAATGGAACATACTGTATAAGGAATACAGGAAAAAGAACAATATTAGCACCCTGTCACTGTTAGTACTTTTGCCCTCTTGAATAGGTAGTGTCATTGCCCATCTGAAGATGAATGAGTAAGCACGGAGACGATGGTCCAAGCTTATATGTACAAAACACCTTTCGTTCCATTATTCAACACCACCTCTAGTCTGCCAGGTCCTCTGTTAAGAGGAGCTTACAGAGACATCACACATTCATAGAATGGTTGAAGTTGGAAGGGACACCAAGGATCATCAAGTTCCTACACCCTCGCCACAGGCAAGGCCACCAACATCCAGATCTGGTACTAGATGTCTTTGCTTGTACTGCAGGCCAATCTCCATTTGTTCCTGGAGTCCTCATAGCGTGTAATAAAGGACAGTGATTCTCACAAAATCTTACACATGTAGGAAGTCAGTCTGGAAACAGAAGGCACTGATATTTTTATCTCTAGTGAGTACTGCAGTGCTGTACTGTTGGTCCTAAATGTTCTAAGCCACTGCAAGGAAATTGCTGACAACCAATCAGCAAATGTACATTCAAATGTAAGCTGCTCATCCATGTTTTCGGAAGTTTCCAGGACTTCTCCACCTGTATTTCTTTGTAGTGGTCAGCCTCTGACTTGTCCTTTCATGAAACGAACCAGCTCCACCCAGACTGGGTACTCATTGTGCTGAAGGCTAGTCTGCAGGGGAAAACCCTCCTACAACAGTGTTGTCTGAAACAGCACTGAAAGAGCTGTTGTACAAGTCAGTGTAGTATTAGACAGAAATTTACTATTTAGAGACACCTGGATTATAACCACAGGCGAGTGTTTTGCCACTAGTATCTGGTGTTCCCATGATTTAACAGCAATATAACCCTGTAGAGACGTATCCCACAGATGACTATTGTGTTTACCCTACTAACTTGCACTTAACTAATGAAACATCAGCACCCCTGGGATTTGGTAAGTTTCACCCATGATTACTTCAGCACAGACAGTATGAAGAAAGCAGGCTGAAAGGCAGAAATTGTGATATTTATTTTAATTCTAGAATAACATATCTGTTTTAATTAGAGAAATACCTTCCAGGCAGATGTTTAAATCACATGGGGGTTTGTATGCCAAATGCAAGAGTAATGGTCTCACATACTAATGAAGCACTTTCCAGGCCTGAGAATAAAAGCAGTAGCCCTTCACTGGTGAAGATGAAACCACATCCTTTCCCAGCAGCAAAGGTTTACTTACTTTGTGGGATTCTTCAGAGATTGTTTCACTAATTCACTGAACAATCTTTTCATCTTTTTCATACCCTCGTAGGAAGGAACCTAGCCATTTTCTTCTCATGTAGGCAAAACTCACCACTTGCATATGGTACCATAGCTCTGTGAGGCATTTCATCCTGTTTCTGATGAGGCACCAAACAGAAAATGTATCCCCCTAAAATAACAAGTTGTATGTGTGTATGAATGGCTTTTGGTTTGTTTTCTTTCAGTGCTAGGTAAGCTGACCCAGATTCTATCTCTGCCATGAAAAAGACCTTTATTTTGTTCTATTAAATGAAAGATGAGCTTATAACTGACACCACAGACCATTCCTAAGGGCTTTTAGAATGGACCTAGTAGCCAGCCTCAGAGACTCCCCTGGCCACATTCTCAGGCAATACAATCTAACAAACAACCAGACCCTCCATTTTTAGTACTGTTTTTTCCCTCATGTGTCATTTTCCACCCATCAGTAAGCTAAAAAATACAGCTGTTTTCTGTATCTGAGGTTTGGCCTCAAATTTTTAATACGATTTATCATCTGCATACAGGTTCCTGCTTCAAATCTTGAACACCTCAGTTCAGAAGGTCAAGCTAAAGGTATTCAGGAGTACAATTTGATCTTCTCACCCATCTTTACCTACATTTGTGTGCATGGCTGTGCCTGAGGGCGATTTAGGAATTCCCTCCACCACTTTATCATTGGTTTTGTAGAACTCAAATTACCTTCATTTTCTTTGAATTTTATGGAAGGGAAATAAAACATAATAAAATATTGTTCCCCAAAGGGCAGTTGTGTAGTGTAATCAGCGTTTCTTTTCTATTTCAGGCAGTCTCAAGAGGACACTATGTTGCCAAGGTTATACAGCTATAATCATCGTGTATTTATGCAAAATAAGAACTGTGTAATAGTGCAGTACTAAACATGATGAGATTATTAAAAGGAAAATATAGATGAACAAAGGCCTTTTCTTCTAATACTACCTTTTACAGGAGTTTGAAGTGAAGCTTTAGTCAAACGCCTGGAAATATCCATATCTTCATTACATTACCAGTCTCAACAGACTAAGACAATTAGTATCCCTGTACATGTATTAAATACATTGATTTTTAGGTTCTTTGTGAGACATTATCTTTTAAAATAAGTTCTAAGGGACCTGTATTTTTTAAATACAAATGCCCAGGCACTGGAGACTTGATAGCTATTCAGATAAAGCATGAACCAGCCGCAGCACTACTAATAGTTTCTTGGATATTTTAACTGCCGCGTGATACGTTTTTTACAGGCAGCAAATGCACTTGGCTCCCCATCAGCCACGGGACCGAGCTCTGGATTATTATCTTAAGTTCTAGACCATCAGATTCACTCGTTACTATCTATGATGCTTCCAGAGGCAAAAGAGCACCTCTGTCTGTCCCCAGTTTGGGATATGGGCCACTATTTTGTAGATTAAATGGAGAATCTTTTTGCTGCCTTGCCTGTCTAGGAACACGCCAACATGTAGGATATGCTGTTTTATATGTTGCAGTGTGTCAGAACAGCTGCTGTGGATCAGCTCCAGACACAGCCAGTCCAGGTTCCTGTCTCTTGCCATCACCAAAGTAGATGTTTCTAGTGATGGATTTGTCCCCACTCCTAGTGATGGATTTGTTCAGCTCCTCCTCAAATGTGAAATTTAAACATCCATAGAATTCTGTGGCAGCAAGTTCTCTACCTCAGCTACACATTGCAGTTTCCTTTTGTTTTTATTCAGAGGGCACCTTTCTTATT
Source organism: Centrocercus urophasianus (assembly GCF_019232065.1). Lineage (NCBI taxonomy): Eukaryota > Metazoa > Chordata > Aves > Galliformes > Phasianidae > Centrocercus > Centrocercus urophasianus. The sequence continues at coordinate 10,225,476 of NW_024884142.1, read as the reverse complement.
GTGCTTTGTGCCCCATCATTTTTGGACTGGAGCAGATTAGTGAGCAAGCCATCTTTGCGTAGTACTTCCACACCACTCATGATTGATCACAAAATTTTTTTTGTACTTCTTTCCACAGTGATAGCAGCTGGTTTATTTCCTTTTTGTATATGTGAAAGTCTTTGCACACCTTCAGGTGTTCTTGGAGCTCCTCTCCCAAGTGTCTCATAGCTTTGGGCATCGGTTTGGAGATGGAAAAGATGAGAACTGCTTGTATAGAGAGAATGTTGCCATTCCTTGAAGTTCCTGAGAACAGAAAGCAAGGAATCGGCCCTTGCACAAGTTCTGACATCTTCATACAGGATTTATCATAATATGTTATCTCATGTTCTCAGAAGTAGTTGTGCAACAGATTTCGTTGCCTTTCAGTCAGGTGTAACGTGATTCCTGAATGTATATTACTCCACACACCCAAGAAACCAAGCTGAGATTCCACATTATCATTTTTTCAAGTTGCAAAGCTTGTTTAAGAGCAGCCTTCCCCTCCTATACTGGTACTCAGATGTGGCAATCCAACTGTCTGGGTGACCATAATCAAACTGGTTCCGTGAAATGATCTAAGAGAACAGACACTCTCCCACCTTTCCTCAAGCGTTGCTTTACTTTGTTTATAAACCTGCATCACTCTAGCTGTCAGCAGAGATGCCAATGAATGAATGAGCCTCACTGATAAGCTTCTCCCATCCAAGGTGGGGAAGCAGAGAAAGGAATGAGTAGATGAGAGCAAAAGGAATGAAACTTCTGAAATTGGCTTTCCACCAGCAGAATCCTGCTGTGAAACTATGGTCTTAGAGGTGTTGAGGAGCTGCACTAATTTCATCCATTGTGCTTTTTTCTGGGATGGATTCAGCAGCTGGGAGGGGCTTAAGGGGGTCCTAGGTTGAAAGGTTTTTTTTGCACATGCAGCGATGCTCTGAAGAATTTGTGATTTCTCAGGGACAGGCCCACCACCTGAAATGTCTGACTTGCAGCTAAAATGGCACAACACACTCTCCTCTTCTTAAAAATGAAAATAAATAAAAAGGTTGAGAGTTTGAGCACAGAAAGGTGAGCAAAAGAAGAGGAAGGGCAAGCTGGCACAGGCAGAACAGAGTTTTCCAAGCATGAGCCAGGGGGATATTAAACGAAGGCTGGAGAAAGTAAAGTACGAAAATGCAATGGCAGGCTCCTGGTGACACATTCGAAGAGTTCTGCCCTCCTTAAATGCCGACTTTGCCGAGTTACATCACTAATCCTTTCATTCCTCACATGCCAGCAGGCCTCTTACAGGGGCACTGCAGCAGGGCTGCTGTCCGACCTGCCCTTCCCTGTGCGACAGCAGGAAGGGCTCACAGGCATTGCATCTGATGTGCCTCGGTGGCTGGCAAGAGAGAGTGTGCCCTGTCCTGTGCTCTCAGCTTCGCTTAGTGACATCTTAAGTGTAGACATATATATGTATGTCTACATATATATATGTACAGCATTTGCATGTATTCCATGAATTACATATGCTTCTGAATCAAAAAGAAAGCCTTGGAAGTGCTGGCTCATGTTCTGTTTCAGTACAAAACTCTCTGTGTAAGTATGCACAGGATCTATGTGAATATTCATGTGTTTATAGTGCTTGGTATAAAAAGAAATAAAGGCAGGAGCACCAAATGATCACTTTAGCTCCCATTTGTAGCCCAGCAAGCTAAATCCACAGCAAACTCTCATATCTTAAGATATTTTAACCATCAACCCTTTTCCTTCCAAGCGTGTGTTCTGTGGTATAGATCAGGTTAAAAGAGTTCGTGCTAAAAAAAAAAAAAAAAAAAAAAAAAAAAAAAAAAAAAAGACATCTTAAGCAAAGGTTAAAAACTACGCTATGAAAAATGAGATCTGTCTGGAGAGCAGGTAACTAAATATCAGAGGAACATGTTATCATCATGGAGAAAACGTGAGCGTTAAGTGAAAGCAGAGGGAGCGGGTCACTCTGTGACCCCGCAGGCACGCTGCACAGCCCCGCTCCATTTCACAGCCCCTCACTGACTGCTGCGGGAGGTGCCTGAAATGGGGCGGGGAGGGAGGCCTGACAGCGGCATTGTTTTCTGTCTCCGTTTGTCACAGGGAGCCCAGATGGGACCTCAGCTCAGAAAAATAAGAATTTCCTCTTAGAGTTTTTTTCTCCTTCCTCTGGAGCCAACAGTACGAAGGTTTGGTGTTTTGCTAAACCAGTGCAGCCACCGCACCGTAGTATCCATGCTGATTCGTTCAATTAGAGCTAAAAGTGCCTCAGATGCTGTAGTTTGTAGGTTTAAAATGCTGCGTTTGGTCCTAGGCCTGTAACAACTAGATTTCTTTGCACCTATGTGTTTGTCAGATTTACGTTTTATTTGGATTTATGCTTTTCATTTGTTGATAACATCTATGTTTTCGTTTTAAAAGTTTATTTTAGTTGCTTATTTGTTAATTTTTTTCTCTCTTGTCTCTTTTTGTTTTTTTTTTTTTTTCTTTCTTCTTTTCCTTCTTTATATCAAATCCACCTGGAGTTTAAAGAAAGACTCTTCTAAAACCTACTTTTGTGTCTTGAAATAAATATTAAGTGTTAAACTATTCTATTTATTTGTAGCCATCTGAAAGGTTGAGGTAGCACATTAACAACATATACAATACCTGCCTGCAGCTTTTGAGACTTCACTTGCAGCTTTGCCAAAATTTTAAGGATTTCCCTCTTCTTACGGTCTCATTTTTTCCATACCCTCAGTGCGGAGCAGCCAGATGCCAGCTCTCACCAGATGTGGGACGATGGATGGCCCAGTGGCAGAGGTCGGCGTTTGTCTGTGCAGCTGTCCCTGCCCGACGGTGCCTGCAGCTCCTTGAGACACCAGATGGCTCTGGGTGGGTGCTCCGCACAGTGCTGGGCACAGCCATTCCCAGCAAGATAGCAGCCAGGGAGGTGGGATCTAAATCCCAGCCTTTGAAGTCAGTGCGAGTCAATGCGAGTGGATTTGAGGCAGAGTGTAATCAGTATTGCTGCAAGGGGACAGCAGCAGCAAAGTGCAGTTCCCATATAACATCTAAATACTCAAATCATTAAGCTTTCATGTGACCTGTGTATCTTGGGTCACATTCATAGGGAAACTACAAAGCCCACAGGCTCCATTATGTATTTCAGGACACAGCTAATCAGTCTCGCCTAATAAAGCTACAAGAAAATGCGTGCTCTAAGATGACACTGCCGCAGACACACTGCATGTAAAAGCACACTGCAAAGCTCTGAGCGTGGTGCTTCGCAGCCTCACACTGGGATGACTGGAGAGGATCTGATAGCAGAGCCATAAAATCATTAGTGCAAAGGGGAAGGTGAATGGGGAACAATTGGTCACTGTCTTCTCCATGCAAGAGCTGGGAGTTATCAAAGGAAATCAGCAGGACTCAGATCCGTGATAAACAAAAGGGAAAACGTTCTCATCCGGTAGGAGGTGATTCATGGAACTGCTTGCTGCAGGACAGTAGGGAACCAGAGCTTTGTGGCCATTCAGAAATGGTAGGTGCATGGAATTAAATCCACCAGGGGTGACAGAACACAGACCTGTGCTTCCTTTGGACTTGTGTTCTTCTCCAAGTTATTTATTAGGCTCATGAGCATGGTGAGTACTTGGTCTGGGCCACTGCAGCCCTCTTCATATCCTTACCTCCAGCACTGTATAGCCACAGAAATATGGAAGAAAGAAAATACATTTCTAAGAGTGTCTATCTGATTGCTGAGCCAGATTCATTTAGTGTCAGAGAAAATATCATTAAGGCCCAATAGATGGCTTATTGCAAAAACTCTCTGGAGATGTGGGGATTTTCAGGCTTGCTTTTCAGCTTTGTCCCCCACGCAGCAGAGAAAGCAGACCCTTATGGAACATGCATCAGTTTATGAACAATGGATTTGCTTTACTTCATTGTCTGTTGTACTAGCATGGAGGTAACCCACTGGCCACTAAAAGCTTCATGTTGCAAACCAGCAGTTACCGCCTGTGGGCAGTGGGTTGCAGTCCTGGGCCCTGCTCTTGAATTCCTTTATTTCCCAGGGTGAGGCTCTACGGCTCAGCAGCAATGTGCCATAATCTCATGCTTGCTGCATGGCAGTTTCCAAGGAAACTCGCCGGCTGCACATGCTGGAAGTGATCCTGAGGGGATGTCGGCAGCGAATGCCTTGATGGAGGCTGTGCTTGGGTGGAAGCTGACCCTCAGCAGAGGTTTGGTTTCTCTTCCCAGGCTAGGAACTGAATGCGTATTAGGAATTTAAGACAAAACATGCACCTTGTTTTCTAGGCAGAGACAGAAAGACTTCATAGTAATTTAATTAGTGCTTTTCATCCAAGCCATGTTCCACCTATTTCTTTGCCTTAATATTTATGATATGTGCAAGCTTAATGTCTGACATTCTTGCGTGAAAATTATCTAAAATTGTAATAAGCATGTAGTGCACAAAAAAAAAAAAAGAAAAGAAAAGAAGGCTACAAAAACTCTTGCAAATATATAAGCTGAATAAACCCTCTAGTTTGAAATACAACACTGGGAAATACAGTGGGCTGCAGCAAAACCAGAGACCGGATCATATTTGTATGCCAGTTTCCAAATACTGGAGGGATGTTTAAAATGAGCCAGTGTATCAAGGGAAAAAGACTTTTATTTGCCTTCAAGAACCAAATCTCTGATTGTAAAACATCAGACTTAAAATTCACCAATTTTTTCCCACCATGTAGCTGAGGACACTGAGCAGAAAAGCGTGGTGATGGAGAGGAACAGGAGGGAGAAGGTCGCAGCCTGCATTTTCCCATCCTAGAACATGAAAGTAACAAAAGCAAATAACTCCAGCCATCTCCATGCTCTGTGTCAAAATGCACAGAGGAGAAAATAAAGGCTAGAGGAATAGAAAGCCACTAGATGTTACTTGTTATGTTAAACTGTTTTAGATTAGATAGGAAATCAGTGCCATATTATCACACAAAATATACAGTAGAGGAAACACGGAATCACTTTGCTAAATTTACTGAAATGTGTTTGTTTCATAACAAAAATATGTATAAGGAGGAATGCGTATCCAATCTGGAGGAATGTCAGTATTTAACAATCTTTTCATCTTTTTGAAGATACTCCCCTTCTGGGGAATGGCCAAAAGGGAGAGATTTTGAGAGAACTGACTTCTTCCAGTGAGTTACTTGGTACCTGAATCCAGTTTTGACCACATGTCTTTTTCTTCTGAATATTAGCTAGGGTATAGCAAATATTATTATTTGTGTATAGTTTTAAATGAAAGTGATGAAATATGGTACAACATGATCCCAACCCCTGGAAAAAAAAAAAAAAAGAAAGAAAAAAAAGAAAAACGTCAGTTTCTTCTCCTCTACAGTACTGTGAGATGACAAACAAAAACCCACAAGCAAGAACCTGTGCTAGAATTATGGCTCCTTCCATGAAGTTGCCCGCTCTCTTTGGAGCAGAAGGATGAAGCAGGTCTGGTTATGGGGGCAGCTCTGCGAATGCAGAGCTCTCCAAGTTAAGGTTACTCTTTGCTTAGGGGCCCGGATTTCTGTCTTATAACTCTGCTAAAGGAGTAAATTGAAAACAAATTCCTCTCTTTGGAGCTGCCCAAGATTTCAGTCTCTGATGTTGATTGGCACCGATAACAGCTTATCTCTCTATTTTTTCCTCTATCTAATGAAAGCATCATCAATTATCTGCTTAACTATCTGCTATCAGATTCTACCTATAGGTATTGTAATAACCTCAGAATCATCAAACACTTGGATCTCTGACTCGAGCAAGTTCCCTTAGCACGTGTGAGCTGAAAACCATGGGAGCTGGTAGGTGCTGTGGTGTGCTGTTGCTATATGATAGTACAGATGAGACAATGGGAAAAGTGGCCATCAGAGCCACTGTATGAGATGGAAACACTCATCCTCCAACAACAACAACAAAAAAAAAGATGAGTAACAACTAGGCATAACTTAGTAAATGGGTGGTAGAAATAGGACCCAATGGAACTGCATCCACTGTGGGTAACAATGTTTGAAGGAGATCTGCTTTGTGGTCTCATGGCTAGCAGTGGTGAGGTGAAGGTGGACATGCTGATTGTGGTGGCTTGAAATGAACTGTGAGTGAGGAGGAATGCAGTTCTGAGCTGGGTTTGCTGAGTGCCTTCCACACAATGTCTTTGTCTTTTTTAGAGAGACAGGCAAGAAAATGCCTGCTTTCCTTATTGTTCGAAACAATCACTATGGAAAAGTGTCCTAGATGAGGCAAACACCACAGAGAAGCATTTTCCTTTCAAACACTCCATGGCACATTGCTTTCACATTCCCCACTCTGGGATTTGGATAGAAGCAGTTCTGCTCTGGACGGTCAAGTGAAGCAGCCTGTCCCTTAACTCTATTTCGTAAATAAAATAAAATAATATAAAATAATAATAAAGAAAAAAAAAGAGGAGGGAAATAAAAGCCTGTGGTTCACTCTTGACAAATGGATATTCCTCTTTTTGGTGTATAGCCATCCAGATGAAGGCTGCTTGCTGAAGTTCTAATCAGCAGGTAATTGGGCTTCACTTGAAGGTGTGCAGGTACATCTGCCCAGTGGCTGCATCTGTACAGAGTGTTTAATCCCATAACACATACTGATCAATGCTCATTTTCACTCAGCCCTTTCAGAAATGCTCTTTCTATTTCCAGGACAGAGGCTGCCGGGCTGCTTTCAGCCACTGTTTCTCCTTTCCGCGTCGCCAGGCTGCTCTGCTGCTGCTGGCTTGGGCGCTTTTCCCAGCGTCTGTGACGTGTCATAAAGCAAGAAAAGGAAAAGGACTGTTGGGGTCCGTGCGCTCCCCCGGTCTGTCCCGAACAGCTGTCGGCATCGCGTCCCCCGAAGCCGCCAGGTGCCGGGCGCTGCCGGAGGGAGACCGCCGCGATGCTCCGGGGCCGGGCGCCACCTACCGCCGCCCGAGCCGCGCTCCTCTCCTGTAAGCCCACACGAGTGAGAGCTACTGGGAAAAGAGTGGGTTTCTCGCCTTCCCGG
>NW_024884142.1:10106338-10210575 GCF_019232065.1 Centrocercus urophasianus | reverse complement strand
AAAGAAAAGAAAAGAAAAGAAAAGAAAAGAAAAGAAAAGAAAAGAAAAGAAAAGAAAAGAAAAGAAAAGGGGAGAAAGAAAGAGAAAGAGAAATAAAGAAAGAAAAAAAATAAACAATAATGGAAAAGAAAAAAAAAAAAAGAAAAAGAAAAAAGGAGAAGAAGAAAAAAGGGAAAAAAATAGATAAAACACCCATCTTGTGCATCACAGTCTGTTTCTTAATGTTAAATGTATTTCTGGATGTTGAAGAAAGATGTCTACTGTCCTCTTCTTTCGTCTGTTGGGATTCTGTTCCAGGCTTTCTGGGAACAGAGCAGCCCTCCAGCTGAAGCACCGAAGTCTCAGTGATGTCAGAGTCACAAGAGTGATCCGGTTTCAGGAGCACCACAATCAACAATTAGCAAGCACTGCAGGAAACCTGACTTGTATTTGTTTGTCCATGTCCTGCTCTGTTCTGATGCTCCCATTGCTTGCAGGAAGACCCTGGTTTAGCAGGAGATGGACCATGGAAGATTTTCCCCCACAGAGGCACTCCTCTGCTGGAATTCAGATGGAAGTCTGTCTTCTTACCTTGGCAGCGGTTGCAAGTTCAGCTCAGAGCAAGTGGAAAAATATAGACTAGATTTGTCCTTACTATCTATGCTGTGTTGGGACAGCATAGCCCAGCTTTCCATGGGGTGAGCTGCGTGAAATCTGCTCTCACTGCAGGGCAGATGGGCTCCACAGTATCCTGTTAATCCTGGTTCTGCAGGTGTACAAATCCATTTACTTTCTGATAGCTACCCCACCCTTCATGTTCTGCTCTGCAGAAGACTTAACCTACTCTGAATGAGTATTCCTGAGTTTATTACTTGGTTCAAGTCTGTGGTGGTTTCACTCTGATGGGCAGCTCAACACCACCACATCACTCTGTCACTGTCCCTCCTCAAAAGAAGGGGAAGAAAATATAATGGAAAAGGGCTCAAGGGCTGAGATAAGGACAGGAAGATCACTCACCAGTTACCATCACAGTTAAAACAGACTTAGCATAGGGAAATTAATATAATTTATTGGCTATTACTAGCAGACTTGAGCAATAGAAACTAAAAGCAAACGTAAGATATAGATACATGCAAAAGTTCCATCTTTTCTAAAAACAGCATGGAGTGAATTTTTATTTAAAATAAACTAAATATAGACAAAAGAAAATTGTTCTAATACCAAAAAAAAAAAAAAAAAAAAAAAAAAAAGAACAGATTTTGAACTAATGAAAAGAATTTGCAAATTGAATCTCTCAGTGAAAAATGTTAACTCTGTTTCAGCAAGAAAATAAGAATTCCACTTTAAAATTCTGGTGAAAAAAAATTAATCACATTCATATTTAGCAAAATTGAAGTTTGAATGCTGTGAGCTTTAACCTAGCACAGATTTTAATCTCAGTGTGGATAAAACATCTAAAAAGGAAGAAAGCAATAGAAATGTGTCAAGATAATGTAACGCTACAAGTGGCTATTGTCAGGCTGATCTAAAATATTGTCAAGATTTCTCTCCTTTTACCTAGTAATTATCTGTACAGAGAAAAACATCATATCCGAAAGGTCATATTTTGAACTAGAATTGTGTGGAAACAGACTCCTTTGAGACTGGTATGTTATTGTCTCTATTGATATCGATGACAACTGTTGGCTTACCAAATAATAAAACAACAGCAGCCAGGGTTTTGTGTAATGTCTGTGTCATGAATACTTCAAATATTAGAGGGATGATACAAAAAGAAGAAGCACCTTCTGAGTCCTTACCTTAAGTGTATGTACACACACACTCAAAAATATTGAAAAGATCTCACAAATCAGCCTTTGTAAAATCAAGTTGCATGAAGTTGTAGGAATAACAAAATATTTTTATATTAAAAATATAGATTTTATAGAGAATTTCCTTCATGCTGTCTAATGCACTGAAAAATTACCTTTCTTCATTAAGATTTCATTGCAAATAAAGAGTGGAACACAGTGGCCTATTCTTGTATTACCTGATTTTTGGAGTGGATGATTTTCTTGCCAGATGGCAGAAAGTTAGAAGGACTACATGCCCTTTAAATAAAATTAAATAAAATCACCGTAAATTTACTCTAATTTGCTCAGAAGGAACTAGAAAAGAGCAGCTATACTTTTGAAATTGTAGTTAATGTTGCTGTTACTTTCTTTGAAACTGTAGCCAAGAAGAAAACCATACAGAAATACACACATTTTATTGTCTGTTTAATACAGATATTTACAGATGACGATTCATGGTGATTAGTTTCTGTACTTTATGGTAGGATTTTGATATCTGGTGTATTCATTTATACAACTATTATGAATTGAGAAGTGGTAAATTATCCTAACACTGAAAAGTGGCTGTTCAGTTATTTTCATCAAATTTGATCCATCAGTTTATCAGCTGTGGTATACGAACAGTTACTCTACCTATACTGAGGTGCAGAAATCCTTCAGTTTGGAAAAGATAAGGCTAACAAAGGTCACCAGTTCTCTTTATCTGATTGTAACCAAGAAAATTGCTGAAAGCAAGCAAGCATGCAGTTGGCACATTGGTGATCTTTTACAACGCCACTGAATAGAACCTTGAAGTGTGGTGCAATTATAGATCAGGGACCTGAGTATGTATGCACACACACATTCAAACAAAGAAAATAATTCCTAAAAGAATAAAGAAATAACATAGAAGAAGATCCAGGTTTCAATAAGAATATTCCTCCACAGGGCAAGAAATGATTGAGGATTTTGTTTCACTTGCTGTTTCATCTTTCTAGTCATTTGCTTTCTCTTGTTTGTAATCTCACACTAGCTTTGTTTTATTATTATACATTTATTTATCTATTCTTGAACAATATAAAAACACTCATGGAAAAGCCCTAGGTGTCCATAAAATTAATTAGATTTACAATTCCAAATGAGGGCCACCAAACAGCATAGCAATAATCACATAGAGAGAACAAATTAACTCAGCTAGTCAATAAATCAGAACACAGATTTGTATTTTTTTTCATCTCCAAGAAACAAAATCTGAACCTGCCCAAATGCTTTATTAAATAAATGACTCTTCTACGATGCTCAGAAGGTCATGAATTTTGACTTTTTTTTAAATGTTTTATTTTGACCAAAACCATAAAAGGAATAATTAAACGCATTTCTACTTTTTTGTGTATGTGTTATCTGTCCCTGTGGGGTCTGACATTGCCAGCTAACAAGACTGAAAGTTCTCTGATGTCACTATTTCTATTTATCCAGTTTCACGCAAGAAAATAGCTGTATGTTTATTAACTGGTTCTTATTTAAAATTACAGTTGTTCTGATGTTACCTGCTTGGGAGATGAGAAAGTGTGTATTGCAACTGGGTGCGAGTGACCAAAGGCCAATGTTCTGTGGCAGAGTAAAGTGGAAAGAAAATTTATCTCATGCTCTAATAATAAAATTGTGTCAGAGTATCTGAGATCACATCCTTGGAAAAGTGTCTGGATCTGGTTGGCCTCTACATCCCAAACTAGATCCCCCATCCTGTTTTAGGTTCCAAATGCACTGTAGATCTTAAAAATATAATGCTCCTTGATACTGAGTCCTTTCTGTTCCACTGCCCCAGTGTAGATGGAAATGTACAGATAACAGCAGAACATAATTCTGATTTAGTATGCCACCAAATACCAGGGTTTTGGTCAATTACTATTTATCACTAGAAAGTTAGAGGGTGATGTCTAGGTTTTCTTCAGTATAAATGTTACTGCTAACGAGGATAATAGAATGTGCCATAGAATGCAACATCACCAGCTTATTTTTTATTTTATTTTATTTTATTTTATTTTATTTTATTTTATTTATTTATTTATTTTTATTGACCTGGTGGAATTGGTGCGTTTCCTATAATATTGAAACAAACAATTGGGATTGGATGAGTATCTGAACGATTTAAAATGAAAGAATGGATTTTAAGGTAACAGTACTTCGCTAACCCTGAGCCTTTCTTTTCAATTTGAAACTGCCATAGAAATCTGAGAGAAAAAAAAAAAATCACCAAGATTAATAAATAAAAGTAATAGGCAACACCGAACTCTGCATCTGTCCGCATGGGTGGACTGCTATCCAACTGCATCTTGAATATGATTAAAAATATAATTTGACTTTGAAATCCAAATGTATCTAGCACCTTCTTCCCTAGAGGCCAAACCAGATGTGCCTTGTTTTTATCCTGCTGGCAGCAAGATGTAATTTCCTAGGTAGACATCCATAGAAATCCTAAAAAGTAAATTTCATCAAGCTAAACACACAAGATCTTAAACATTATACTAATGAAATTTTAAACCTCATCCCATAAAGTTAAATTTCACAAAAGTGGAAAGGAGTTTTTATTCCTTTTGCTGCAAATTTTGTGAACATATGGTGTAATGTGGAAACATGGATAGTCAGAGCAGTTAGCAGTTGCTGTGGTACTGCTGGCTTATTTCCACTTTACAAATTCATACGAAGCTAAAATATCACGCTGGTGACATATGCTTACCGGCTCTCCATTTACTGCCTGCAGCTATGGGCTCCTGTATTCTAATGGTAATTCTACAATCTGTTCACTGACAGCTCAGGGGGCCAGATGATATGCACACTACTGACAGGGACATCACTTTCATGAAACATTTACTTCTCTGCACCTGAATATTGGAGTAATCATATAGAGAGTCGACACACCATGAAATAGAGTTAGACTGAAGATTCTGAGAAGAAAATAGCAGACTGTCACTCAAAATAAAGTTCATTTTATACCCAGCAGAGCTAGGTTAAAAGACATTTCCATGCACTGAAAATGCTTTCCATCTTAAAGCTGCAGTTTAAAAGAAAAATGTTTTCCTCATATTTTTCTTTAGTGGCTTAAGGGATAATTACACTCTGGGACTTGCATTTGGGAGAGCTTGTACTTTCTTGCCCTGTGTTATTTGGATGAAGTTAGAATTAGAGAAGGTTGACAGACGCTGAAAACTGAACTTTGCCACATTGTCAAGAGCAGCACAAGCTGGCTCTGGAAGGCTACATCTTACTTCACTGTACAGACCCACAAGGTGAGCTGTGAGGCTTTGAGCACTGGAAGGACATTTGCACACAGTGGTCACTCATATGGGATCTTTTCATCTGCCTGAGACAGGAGCACAGAACAGCTTAGGCTAGGAGGCAGGGCAGCCAGGATGGGATGAGGTGCCACACACAGGGGAGTTCTGCCCTTGAGCAGTTAGTGTCATCAGCAGGGTTGTATGGCTGAGAACAGAACGAGAACCACTGAGGTATCCCTGATCAGATAGAGATTCAGAGGAGAACTGGTAAAGCATGTAATGAATTGTGTGAGTGCACAGTTTTAGAGGATAAAGTGATAAATTCCAAGGCAAAAGGTTAATCACGCAAAATTTGAGACAAGGACTAAAAGGCCAGATAATATCAGCCTTTATCAGCCTCGATCATTCCCACCAGAAGGTAATGACCAGTTATCTAACATTAGGAAAAAGGAAGAGAGCAGTAGATTAAAACAGAGATTGTTCCTTTGCTAATAAAGACAGGGCAAGAATAAACACATAGTGTAAGCAAGCAGATGGTTAACGGGGAAATCATTTTCCCAGTACCCATATCACCTGTGAATGGAAATTTTTTTTTTATATTAGCATATTTTCATTAATATATTTTCATGTTACAAAAGTTTTATTCTGTAATACCACTACTCTTCTTCAGCATTTTTCTCGCTTAGTGACCAAGGAAAGGCTACCAGATTGCTATTTCTGAGCCAGTCTTTCTGCTTTTTTCAGACTGGCACCTCACATTGTGGTTTTTTTTTTTTTCAATAATTAGAGAGATCACATGTCCTTGTGATTTCCCATTGCCTAAATCTAAATAATTCCCAATTCCCATTTGTATTCAAAATGTGTGTTGCATACACTGTTCTTTGGAGGCGATTGAAACCTTTTTTCCACTAAAATGAAAGGTATTTATCTGCAAGGTTTTTATATACTGTTTTGTAGAAAGAGACAAAATGTTCGGAACTAGGTTTTGAAAAAATAATATCTTGACTAAGCATGGAAAAAATAACTATTTTGATCTAGTTGAACAGCTACATTTAAACAAAAAGTAACTAGAAATTTAAAACACCTTCTGTAGCTATCTTTGTATTTTCTTGTTCAAGTGAAAGTACGTGGAGGAATAGAAAAAAAACATATTTTTCCCCAGGAAAAAAAAGCAAACAACAACATATATATTATTAAAATACCCTAAATACCCCAAATGAGACAATAATATTTACAAAACTGAATCATACTCAATTTTCAGGTTATTCCAAAATTTCAGAGAAAACATAGAGCTTTTTGTTTTTTAAGCAATTGCAGTAGCTGTATTTTATAGGATTACCTAAAATTTTTCTCTGCTTATAGAACATCAGAGATAGCTTAAGGCAATGCTCATACATGGCTGTAGCCTGCTACAGAATATGTATAGTCAGCTTATTCTTTTATGGAACATTTATTTATGCACTTCTTGTTTTTATTCATCCAAATTTACAGTTGTATACTAAAATGTTATTGCACAGAGTGCTTTTATTTTATAGTAAAATAGAATATTATCTATTCTGTGTGGGAAGATGAAGAGGTGGACCACAAAATCTATTCATTACTTTCCCCCATCTTTAAGTTTCTTCATTCTGTGGCAGCTCTTTTTTCCCAGAACTGCCTGGAGCACACTCTTACAGTCCTTCTTTCAGAGTGGGGTCGCTGTAAGTGCAGTGGGGAATGGGTGATTGCCATGTAACATCCCAAGCCTGGGATGTTTGCATTATCAAGAAGTCATTTATTTTACATGTAGATTGCATTAAGCTTTTTCAATCTGGAATGCACGCTGAAATACAGAGATTAACATACAGGAATCAAAAGCATGGAAAATAATACATCCTGCTCTGTCACTAAGACAACTCAAGTTCATTGGATTTTGGAGTGGACAGCTCTCCACTCTGGTAGTCCTGAGACACTGGGGAAAAATCCATCTTTCCACCCCAAATTTGTAGACAATTGAAATGTGAATATTTTTGCATTTCACTGCTGAGCATTTGAACAATTTGAACAATGAAACAGTTCGTCTTCTCAACAGACTTATCACACTGGTGAAATAAATGAAAAATCCTTGAACCTTTTACCAAGGCTTTTAGACACCTACACTGTTTTGCAGTAAGTAGTTTGCCCAGCTTCTTCATAGCACAGAGCGTGGTCTTTTCCTTTGCTCTGAGACAGTCTATCTGTAAGAGCACTTGGAGACCACCTATGGGATTTATGAGAATCATCAGGCTGCTGGCATTCCAAGGCAGACTGTGTAGTGGGTCCAGGCACTAGGCAGGCAACACCAGGAGAGGCTTATGTTGAAATGCGGCTGGTGCTTGATCAGGAACCCAATGACAGCAGTTAGTTTCCATGACACTTAATTTTGGTGAATCTTTCCAGCAATACTTTCCAACAATAATTTATATCCTCAGGATTACTACCTTGGGATGCTTGGGATTGCTTTTTAGTGCCTTCTTCATGTTACTCTGGATCATTTTAAGAGACAAGCATCCAAACCCAATGGTACCTGATCAAAGGTGCAGCAAACATTATTGGGATTAAGAGGCTCGTCCTATTGCTGTTACACAGCAATTTTCTGATATCATAACCAAAGAAAACTTTTGCCATTGATACAGCAGGTAAATCTTAAAAGAAGGTAAATATTAAAAGGTAAAGTTTAAAGATAAAGCAGGAGCCCCTTGTAATGAATACTTTATCAGTGTCTTCACTGTTTGGAACCACAACAAATGCTCATTTTGTCCAGAGGTTTTCTTAGCTGCTGATTCTGGGGGATCATGGTGTGACATCAGATCTTCGGTTGTACATTTCTGCTCAGTTCCTATTTTGCTCTAGCTGTAGATCAGAGTCCTACAAATGTTTCTTTTCCTACATAGGTAATCTTGGCCTATGATGTGACATATGTATGGTGTCCTTATCTACCCCACACCCTAACGATACCTCCCTCTTGATTTTCTTCATTTTCAGCAAAAAGTCAACAAATAACCTAACAGTAATAAAAACTCTTCTCCTCTATTGCAGTACATACAGCAGTGGTAAATCTTTTCCTTTTTCCTTTTTCCTTCCATTTGTTATTGTTTTCTCTTATTTATCCCCAGAGTAACCTCTGTATATGCAGCCAGTGTTTTTTTGTTTCGGTCTGTGCAAACTGAATTTCATTGTTTGTAGTGATTAAAGCCTGCCTCTAATGCTTGTTTACTCCAGTTCTTGATACTGCTCTGCATCAATGATACTTTTTCTCATATTGAGAGCTTCACAAAGTCCAGTGCTGAATTGCCTGAATTTCACACTGAGCACTACATAAAAGAACTCCTTGCGTATAAAGCAAAACTGATATAACAGCACACATCAGAAGAATGCTACACCAAAAATGAACTCTCATAATGACCTCTTCAAAATTCCTCTCCTCCAGCCAAATTCAATTTGCACGTTTGGTAGGAAAATAATAATAAAGCAAAAAGAGATTACTTAATTGCTACGAGCACCTCTACTCTACGAGCTTCAGCAGTGACCCATACTTCTTCCTTCTTGCAAGCCAAAAGTTAGTATGTGGAGATGATGGATATGAACTCATATTCTCTGCAAATCTTTTCCCAGTGCAGAATCAGAATTAATGAACTTATAGCTTCACTTTGATGTGGTTTTGAGGTGTTTGCTGTGGCAGTCCCAAACAACTCTTAGATATCTACCTCCCTTCTTTGTCCCTTATCAAGCAATCTAAGAGTTGACTGCTGCTACCCAACTTGAACAGACAATGGGAGAAATAGTAACAACACTGAATCCTGTGGGAAGGTCTCATCTACACCTAAGGTTGCTCATTTCTAGAAAACCAAAATGACTGTGTTGTCCAGAACTCACAACTAGAGTGGGCAGCTTGGTGAGAAACAGTTCAGGCTTTACTCTTTTCTGCCAATAGGTACTGGTAAGGGATTAAAAGAAAGAATGTAACTCCTTATTGAGTGGAAAGAGTAAAAATGGGAAGAAAAAAGACTTGCTATTAAGCTCAGAATAATTTTAAAATCAGCTTTCCCCTTTTAATTTGATTAAATTACCCTTTCATATACATGTGAGATGAGACTACATCATTGAGAACAGTAATTTCACAGGCAATCAAGAAACAAACAAACAAAATCCTAAATATCCTGTATATACATCTGTGCCTCTTAATGTATGACTGTTTTCACTTTTTCCCTGTAAATCCAGTGAAGCAGACATGTTGCCTTCCTCTCTGTTCAAATGTTAGCATAGAAACAGTAGAAGAGCCCTAAAATTGAACTTTAAAAGAGTTTTAAGATGTTTAAGAGAAATTTTTTCTTCTTATTGAGTCTAAGACCAGCCAACTCTGCCTTGCTTTGCAAATATGTCCTCTCCTGAACTGTTAATCTGGGAAGTGTCAGGTGCAACCTCAGAGATCCATTTCTTTGTCCCTTCTGGCCTTGAAGAGCTGCTAAACATGATCTAAGCACAGTAGATCTACTGTTACCCACATTAAGGCTCAGTACAGAAGTGGTAGGGCCACCATGCCACAGGTATGTCAACTCCAATGGGTGTAAGACCAAAATTTTAATTTGAAATTGAAGAAGCATGTAGTTGAGTTGGACAACCACTGTACCATGTAGCCCCCAGGGAGCCATCAAAATCGGTGTAACTCTGCTGATTTCATTACCAGTTCATCTCTGGAGAGAAATAAATTCAGTCTAAGGCAGAATAGTTTAAAGGGCAATAGATTTTTTAAAACCCTGTGAGTTGGGTGCACTTACTTTAAAAAAAGGGGTATCTTCTGCAATTAAGGCTAAGACAAAGTGAATTGCAAATGAATTATGCTTGTTTGGGTATATAGTAATTCATAAAGGGAGATAGTGAGGTTTGGTAATTCCAGAATCTTCATATACAGAGCAAATCTAATATCAGATGTGAGTTTTGGTCTTAGGGTTAATAAGTTCTTGAGTATGCCACTTAACTGATCAATTACACTTCTGACTTTTTTTTTTTTAAGCTACTGTTCCAGTAGTCATATTCAGTAGGTGGATTTGAGGCTTAGAAAGCTCGTATCTTTAAATAACTTTTCCTGATGTAATGTAATAATTTAAGCATATAGACCTTGAAAATCAATCTCATTGGAGCTCTTGAGAGAAATAAACAAAAATTCATGTTTTAGTAGAAGAATCATGTATATATCCAAGAGCAACATTTGGTCTCCTTAAGCCTAATGAGATACCTTTCACACTTGCATACACACTCACAAAGCTATCCTGCTGGATCACTGACTGATGTGAGAGAAGATACCATTTTCTGATTAAATGCTTACTCAGTCTGATGGTACTACTGAGTGACTACAATAGTAATAAACCTCCAATAGAGTTTAGATTAAACCTGTAGGACTTTGTGAAGGTGCATTTCTG
The DNA here is from genome assembly GCF_019232065.1 of Centrocercus urophasianus. Classification (NCBI taxonomy): domain Eukaryota; kingdom Metazoa; phylum Chordata; class Aves; order Galliformes; family Phasianidae; genus Centrocercus; species Centrocercus urophasianus. Next base: position 10,200,072 of record NW_024884142.1, on the reverse strand, counting down.
GATAATCGTATAATCAATAAGAATAACACTTATCTTTTACAGAACAACTTTTATCTCCAGATTTTAGGATGTGCCAGCATATAAGGTCTGTAATCAGAACATTTTCATCTAGTAGAGAAATGCAGTTATCCTATGGAAACTTTCTGCAGTGGTGTATTTCCTTTATGGAATTGAAATTATAGAATGTATTTACCTGTGCTTGCCAGAGCAAATGAAGATGATTCCCAACCAGGCAAATGTTAGCACACAAAGAATATAAAGATGGGAAAAGTTATCTTTGCAGACACAGAGCTTATTGTCCATCATAAAGCATTATAACAGTCAAATCCTGGTCTCTAATTCTTTCTCTAATTTTGAGGTACTTCAAATAATACCATATTTGAGAACACATTTTGTCCAGCTCAATTAAATAGAGTATTCATAACTGCCCTCAGCAAGTTTACTGATGATACTGATGGGAGGATTGGCTGACACACCTGAAGGCTGTGCTGCCATTCAGCAAGACCTGGACAGGCTGGAGAGCTGGGCAGTAAGAAACCAGATGAGGTTTAACAAAAGCAAGTGTAGAGTCTTGCATCTGGGGAGGAATAATTGCATGCACCAGTACAGGTTGGGGGATGAGCTGCTGGAGAGGAGCTCTGCGGAGAGGGACCTGGGTGTCCTGGTGGATGACAGGTTGGCCATGAGCCAGCAGTGTGCCCTTGTGGCCAAGAGGACCAATGGCATCCTGGGGTGCATTAAAAAGAGAGTGGCCAGCAGGTCGAGGGAGGTGATCCTCCCCCTCTACTCTGCCCTGGTGAGGCCTCATCTGGAGTACTGTGTCCAGTTCTGGGCTCCCCAGTACAAAATAGACAGGGATCTCCTGGCAAGAGTCCAGCGGAGGACCACAAAAATGGTGAAGGGCCTGGAGCATCTCTCTTATGAAGAAAGGCTGAGTGAACTGGGTCTGTTCAGCCTTGAGAAAAGAAGACTGAGAGGGGACCTGATCCAGGTCTACAGATATCTAAGGTATGAAGGGCAGAATGATGAGGCCACTGTTTTCAGCAGTGAGTGGAGACAGGACAAGGGGAAACGGCCGAAAACTGCAGCATAGGAAGTTCTGCACAAATGTGCACAAGAACTTCTTTACAGTGAGGTGACGGAGCACTGGAACAGGCTGCCTAGGGAGGTGGTGGAGTCTCCTTCTCTGGAGATGTTCCAGACCTGCCTGGATGCCGACCTGTGCGACCTGCTGTAGGGAACCTGCTTTGGCAGGGGGGTTGGACTCGATGATCTCTGGAGGTCCCTTCCAACCCCTACAATTCTGTGATTCTGTGATTCTGTTCTATGTAGGGATTCTTCCTAGCTCCAAATCCACCTGAAAATTAAACCCAAGAGTCTACCCACTTTGTCTGATTTCTTCCAGGAAAAAAAAAAAAAAGCATACATAGCATGGATGTTCATCTGCTGCTCTGACCTGAATCTTGGGTCCATTCAGAAATGACTTTGGCAAGGTCCAGGCTTCCAAGTGGAGCAGCACTGAAGTCACTTGTAGACCACTGGGAGCTATGTGAGCCACAGCTTGGATTGAGGATATTAACTGCACACATGCAAAGCAGTGACTGAAAAACTCTGATAAATTGCAATCGATGTGATAATATGACACAATTATGATAAAATGATGCTAAAAAGCAGTTATAAATGCTGTCCTTCAAGTGTGAAACAAACAGTTCAGTGACAATTCATCAGTTATTCATAGGAGACATCTTAAATTGGATATTTTTACAAAATATCAGCAGAATGGTTATTCTCAACGACTAGAAGGAACCCTGACAGAAGATTGTTATTTTTGGCCATCTGGTTTATCCACTGGAAAAAAAAATTTGATTACTTTGACAGACTACTAATTTATTTCTGATATAATTAATACTGGCTCAACACCACTGAAGCTTTATAGATGTAGGGGGAAAAATAATTTTGAACACTGAAAACCAGTTAATACTCAGGTCCTGCAATTATTATATTAGAATTTTCTGTCATTGTTTATGAGCAGAAAATAGAATAAAAATAGTTGCATGAGCAAATACCAGTGTACAGTGAAATTCAAAACAGATGAATTCTTGAATGTATTTCCCTGCCCTTTGAATAATAATTCATGGCATCTGAACAAAAGGTATGTTTTTTACAAAAATGAAAGCTCACAAGAAAGAATTTAGAAGTGCAGACAGTGGGTCTCGACACCACATAAGTTTAATTATGGAAAGGTGGCTGGCTGGATGAAATTTTCTATATTGTGAATGGGAAAAACATCTCTAAAGTGTGAGTCCAAATCATTAAGGTAAGTTTCTGCTCAGTTACCTCAATGGTGGTTTATCTCTCTCTTCTGGCTATGGAGGGAACCAAAGGATACTCAGCTTGATAAACTTGATAAACTTGTGAACTCCTTTGCTTCTCTCTTTTACCCTTTTAAGAAGACAAGGAAAACAGGCTTTAAAATCTGAGACATTAAGGTGATTCTGTAAATACTCCCTTCCACAAGTCTCTCAAGTAATGACTTGCATAATGCCAAATTTTATTTGATGTCTAGTAGCTAGAACTTCTTCTAGCCTTCCCATGGGAAGAACTTGTGGGAATGGAAATCCTGTCTTTTTGTTTGTTTGTTTTTCCCACTCTGTGAATCCAAGGAATTTTGTAGAAAAATCAGATTTTTTGAGTGCAGACTTAAACTGCCAGGAAAATACACGCTTATTAAAACTTGAGAGAAATCTGTTTTTTCATCCATTCTGTTAATGCCAGCCTAATTTCCTTTGTGAATATTAAACTACTTCGAGAAAATTTGATATGAACAATGAATATAATTATAATTAGTTATAAATGCTAGACCAATTGTCTTCAGAAGGAGAAAGAAGCTATTATCAAATATATGTTAGGGATGAGCATCCAAAGTAATTGACTACATTTTCAGCCCACTAGAATCCCATCAGACTAAGCTGGATGATTGGAAAGAAAGAACTTGTACACCTTGGTGAAAGAGAGACTGGGGCCTATATCTTGCCAAACAAGTGTCACAGCTCATCTGAAGAGAGAAGAAAACAATAAGACCTTCTTTGCTTGCCTTTTTCTTATTAGTTTTCACTAAATTGTTAATTTGAGCAGAAAACTCCCAGTTGAGAAGGGACAAATTTTTAGTTTAGATTAAAAAATACAAGTTTTCTGGCTTTCAGAATGTTAACTACTAATACTGATTTAGCTAAATTACACACATTGTCAAGGAGAATAGATTAGAAGATAATGAAAGATTTCTGATGACCATCTAAAATACACAATGCCACTTTTTCGTGCTCTTGAAAAGACCTATACTTTTATTCTTTTATTACTATGTCTAGTTTCAGTTTGATTCCACAGGCTATTTTGTAGAGATATAATAGTATCTCTTGACAGTAAGTGCCTGTATATCCATAGAAAAAAGACAAGAAGCAGATACTGATAGCTAGCTGCTGTAAATATAAATACTAAATAAAAAGAAATTCAAGTGGGAAGGCAATTAAATTACATGTGGTATTAAATGACATGAACAAATCTATTCTTCTAATTGTATTCTGGCTCACATAGATGAAAGGATAACAGTAGTGAAGATTGTGAATGAAAAAAAAAATCGTACTAGATTGGGGAAGGAATTCTGAAAATCATAAAGAAGGTCTTGACATGTCTTTATAAATGAGAAAATTGACTGAGGACAAGAGCTTTACCTGCAGTACTGAAAAAAAAACACAGTTCTTCACTGAACAGCTCATCTGATTTTGCCTTAAGTAGATTAAACTGCTGTTGTGAAAGAATGTTTCTTTCTTCACGCAAGTTCTCCTCTGCCTCTACATTCTGAATAGAAGTTGTTAAACTAATTGCTGAAAAGATGATGGTTCAATTAAAAATTATACCTAGATTTGTCTTGGGTTTTTTTTTTTTTTTTTTTTTTTTTTTTCTTTCTTTTTTTTTTCCCCAGGGGCTATAAAGCAAAGTTTGTCTCAAATCAGAAGATTACTCCTACCCACCTTTCTAGGCTTTTAGTAAAGTGTGTGCTTTCTCCTCACTTACACTGCAGTGAAAGAAATGCTTGTTTCTTGCTTTTCAACATCTGAAGAGAGGGGTTTTGTGATAGGATCCAACTTTTCTCCTGCCCGTGTCTTCTGTATGATCTTTTGGGAGCTTCTTTCACCTCAATGGAGGTGACAGTGCGTCAGTGTCTGAAAACATGCTTTTCTGAATCCCAAAAATGGGATGATGACTGAAGAAGGCAGTCTTAAAGTTTTCAGTAAGCGTGCTTTAGGTTTTGATTTCATGGTCCCTTTGACAGAGCACATCTAAGAGGTCTATGCTACCTGAAAAACCACTTATGAATGCAGTCATGGTTTTGGATTACAAATTGAATGTCTTCATGTCAAAATGTTATATAGAACTATAACTGAAAGCATCAGCAGTAAAACCTTTTTTTAAAATTATTTTTTATTATTATTATTTTATTTAAAGACCTTAGAAGTCCTTACTAGCTTTTATTGATGACACATTGTCTCAGAGGTGATCACATGGAGACTTCTGCACTATCACAGGATGTTCTCTGGCTATCAGGAGACCTGGAAGTACAGCTGAGTGAACCCTTGCAAATTCCTTAGTAGCTTAATCAAGCTACTTGAGAATGAAAACAAGTATGCCATCTATATTGCAAAAAGCACTATCACATTACCCTGCATTCAACCTAACTCTGGCATTTCCTGACTTTCAGAGTCAAAATCTGTTGGTGCAGTTCTACTGGTTCCAGTGGAAACATGCCAGCAGACATGTACTCAGTGCTTCACATTACAGCTTAGATATTATAAAGAAGAGAAATGAAGAAATGCATTTACCCAGAACTCAGTGTAGATTTTAGAGGAATCTTTCATGCCATCAGTTCACTGTCTTCTGTGTATTGGCCAGATCTGTGAGATCAAACTCACATGAGCCCTAACTACCCATTAAATTGGGCTTAATTTCCATGCTGCAACATGCTGTCAAAACTCTTTAACCTTTCTTTTTAATTTTATTATTTTACTTAATTGGAGATTGTCTTTCTATGTAAAACCTTTCATTGAACCCTTTAGTTATATGCTTGGAGAGAATAATACAACCTAATACATTCTGATTTGGAAATACAGCTTATTAATTCATTTATTTAATTCTTCCAAAAAATGTCTGTTTTTCCCCCCATCTAAAACATGATTTTGAAAAGTCCTGAAAGTCTCTGAATCCTGCTTTCTTGAGGCAGCATGTTTTCCAAGCTGAAGTGTTATATTAGATCAGAAGATTTCTCCAAGCCTTTTGATTAATATGACATTCATCACTTAGGGCACTGCAGCATATGCTGAGGTGAAGAGCAGGTAAGCTGACTGCTGTAACTACACAGTCCACAAAATAAAAATTGGACAATTTGCTGTAATTTAGAAGGATGAATGTGATGCACAAAATTATATATTTTGCTTGAAGGGCAGATTACATGCCTCTAATCAGGATTTAAAACCTGAATGAGAAAAGATTGTGCCATAATTATTTTCACACAAGAGAACAGAGACATTGCAAAAACACCTAATATCTCTAAAGATTTTTAGGAACTCAGCATAAAGAGTTGCAGAATAGTAAGGAGAGGATACTGCTACCATTTACATAAGTTTTATTAAAATAAAATGTATTTTACAATTCACTGAAAGCTTTTTTCTTTAAAAACATAAAAGAAGCCAAATGATTCCATATGCAAACATTTTGGGTCCAATTTGCTCTCAGTATATGTCTCTGGGGTTCAATGAAGTGTCACCATAGATTAACATTCTTGTTCTTTTCAGTTTTTACACACATTCATTTATCTGCCTGAATTTCAAGCACTTAATAGAAGAAAAAATATGTATATATATATATATATATTTCTGATCTTAAGATCTTTCAGTCTGAGCCTAAAGGGCCTCTGCACTTCTCACACAGTCAAGATGTAATTTTGAATAGTGTTCTTCAGATAGATGAGATCTTCAAGCAGTGCTTAAGCACTTTATGCATGGGGTTAGCCTGCAGCACACTGAAACTGCAGCTCGTTGGAGACTACTACAGATATTCCTGTAAAAGACAATCAGAAATACCACATATAATATAATACAATATATATAATATATATATTATATATATATATATATACACAATATATATAATATATATATATATAATATAATAAACTTTCTGTTTCCTTTATTGTGATAAACCACTAAGCACTGGGAAGTTCCGACTGGTGCTGCTGTTTGTGTATGGAACAGTCCTTGATAGGAATTATTTGATGAAATCTGTTTCTACAGTTCTTTTAGAATCAGTCCTCACAGAAGCATAGCTCCCCAATCTCAGCCTCCTAAAGGAGTCCTAGAGAAAATAAAATAGACCTGAACAGTCTTTGTGGCTTTTTTTTTTTCCCACCTTGGACTGGAGCCTATATAAGTCATCTCCCTCTCAGACATACACAGTGAGATCACATCACTTGGCTTATGCACAGTCTCTTCTGCCACTGATCTTCTCCCTTGGGAAACTGAACTTTAAGCTCCTCTTAGACTCTGCCAGAGTTGCTTTGTAAGAATAAGTGTCTGTAAAAATGTACCTTGCAGAGAGATCTAACTTGTCCAAAACTCATTACTGCTTCTCCTTAAAAGGCAGAATGCCTGTTCCAGTGAAAAGCATCCATCAACTAGAGGAGCTCCGTAAACCTTTCCCCTCCTTAGCATTGTTAGACAGCTGGAGAAAATGAAGTCTCCTGTGGCCTGATCCTGTGGAACGTGGAACATGAGTGGTTAATCCTCAAAAAGAAATCTGTTGACATATGTCATGGACCTGCAGATAGGATTCACTGAGGCAAAATTCTCCCTGTTCAAACTGTTCCAGGGACAGTGTGCACCTTTCCATTTGCAGGAGGAGGTCCCTGAGAAATTGAATACTTGTATTTATTCTCTGCAGTTTTCTTATACAAGGGAGAAAATTTATATATCCTTCAGCCCAGATGTGATGAATGATGATGTATCTCTTCCTAAGAGAAAACAGAGACCTTGAAAAGTTAGTTTTCAGAGGAAACATTACCTTCTTACCAGATTCACAAAGGAAATCTGATTTAATCATCCTGCAAACACTTGAGAGGGAAAAAACGTCTTTAAGGTTACTGTGATGTTTTTCACATTGCTGTATAAATAGATGGTGGCACTAGTTCAAAAACAGTATCTCCACTTTAAGCAATTCAGTTCTGATTGACTTCATGATCCACAGAGGTGCTTAAGCTGAAGATGTGCTAAAAGCCTTACAGAAACGACATTATCATTAGAGAGAAAACCATTCAGAAAAAAAGTCTTGTATGGGAATAATGCGGGGAGAAAAAGATTAAAAGAAAATAGATGCAGTATTTCTTCCTTGTTCTCAGTGACTTCTGAGACTTATTTCTAACTAGAGATAGCAGTGTTTACACGAATGTTTCTGACACACACATCTTTTTCCAATAAGTTATGCTGTGAAGAACTGCAGACTTACAGAGCCTTCACAGAATCAGGGTTTGAAAGGAACCTCAAGAGATCATTGAGTCCCATCCCCCTGCTAAGGCAGGTTCCTTACAACAGGTCACACAGGCAGGTGTTCAGATGGATCATGAATATCTCCATAGAAGGAAACTCCACAACCTCTCTGGGCAGCCTGTTCCAGTACTCTGTGACCCTATGGTAAAGAAGTACTTCCACATGTTAGTATGGAACTTCGTATGTTCAAGCTTTAGGCCATTACTCCTTTTCTATCACTTCGCACCACTGGGAAGTGTCTGGCCTCATCCATTTGCCTCCCATCTCCCTTCAGATATCTATAAACATTAATCAGATGCCCTTTCAATCTTCCTTTCCCCAGGCTGAACAAATCCAGGTTACTCAGCTTTGTCTCACTGATGCTTCAGGTTTTGTACAACAAGGTGATATTTCATACTTTTCTATAAGATGTTGACTTGCAGAAAGAAAGGGATTTATGTATAGGGGAAGAAAAGAGCAGGAAATGTACATCTTAGGTAACATCCATATTGTTGTCTGTGGTATGGCTGTATCTCAGGGACATGGACTTTTCTAGATATCAGTTTGAAATCCTGCACTGGTGCAGTGAATTTAGTACTGAGCTCAGGAGGGACCTGCTTTCTATTCCTAAATGAGAGCTGCTCCAGTTCACACGCTAACAAAATGCCAGCACAAGTTAATTTCCACAAGTTGCATCATGCCTCTAATTTTGGAAAAATTGCTTCTTAGTGACATAGTGAATAATGTGTTAGAAGGAAAGGAAAAAGGAAAACAGAGCTAGACTTTCTTTCCATTGCCTGGCACAAGCCCCCCCCCCTCCGCCCCGGCCCCACCCCCCCAAAAAAAAATCAACTGAAAACTGATTGAAAAATAAGAAAATAATATATTGAGTGAAATGAGTCAACCAGATTCTACATCATCTGTCTTCAATTCTCACCAGAAGACAAGACAATGTAGTGGGGGGTACAGCATGACAGAGCAGATACCACAGAAATAAAATAGCAAAGTCTAAGAGGTCCATAAATTGTTTTAGTTTATTACATTGGCAATTGGCAGAAAACAGCATCATGAGAGTGAGAGAGATTTGACTCTTTGCCTGACAGTCTCCATCCCTCAGCAGCAAGCTGAAGGTCACAAGTGAGAATCAAGGTCATAATATTTAAAAGCCTGACTCTTGAAATTTACAAATTGAACAAAAAGTTAATGCATTTACAATTGCTTTCAGTCATTTATATAGTTAGAGTGATAGAAAGACGTATTTTGAGAACAAAAGAATGAAAGGAAAATCAAACTATTTCTTCATTCTGTTTCCTCTGAGAATTGAAAGTTCAACACTTTTATGTATAGCAAACTAAGACTGATGATGAACAGCCTATTTAGAGTGTGATGCTGAGTGAATATCAAAACTGTATAACTTCCTAAGGGAGGAAATTAAAGCAAATTAGAAGTTCTAAAACATCAGAAGGCGCTGAGTGATGTATATGGCCTGGTCCATCCTCCTCCCAAGTAAATGGGCACCCCAGGCCCAAAGGGTAGGTACTAACCAGTAGCTAGGAAGGTGTAATATCTCCTGCCTGCAAAGCACTCTTTGCCAAAAGAATGTTGGAGTGACTGAAGACAAAGACAAAACCAAAACAGATCAGCTATTGAGGGTGTATACTGCCTTGTCCTCCCCTCTTCCAGCTCCACAGCTGTCATAATGCAGACTATTAAACTGTCACATATCACCTCTTCAACCCCCATTATTTCTGTGCTAGAATTTTTAAAAAAACTCCCCAAAGACTTTGTTTTTTTTTCCAAATAAACAGGGTTTTGTGTCTGTGTTCTCGTACTCTGAATTGTATAAATCTAAAAAGCCACAAAGATACCATACTTCAGAGTTTCTGCCTAATTATTATTACTATTATTATTATTATTTGTAAAACAAACTGAAAACATATATATCTATTTCTATATGCATCTGTATCAAACCGTAACCACAATTTTCCTTCGTTACGCCATTTTGATTACACTGTAGTACTGCAGGGCCTTTACCTGGCTGCCATTTTATTCAAGTTTCCAGAAATTGCCATATGCTACACAAATGTTTGCACCAATCCAAATGGTGAAAGCTCAGGAACAAGAGGATAATGTTTATCAAGAGGCCTATACAAGAGACTGCCCCCAGTCTGAGGACTCACTCAAACTTTTAGCTCAGGTGTGGAGTACCTGACAATGGAGCTGAACCATAAAATAGAAATCTAAGATAAAGGCTATCTATGTGAATTGTATCAGTGAGAGGATTTCTTTACAGATGTTCAGTGAACATGGGATTGAGATCGAGTCTAACATTCTGCAGAGAAATATTCTGGGATCACTGAGAAGACTCTTAAAACATGTAAAATGTTTTCTGAATTATATATTAAATCAAATGAGTCTTGGTGTTCTTTGTTGCTGCTTTTTATTTGCCTGTTTTTGTTTTGTTTTGTTTTTCCTTTCACTTAACAGGTCTAAACACATTTAATGGTATTCATGCCTGTCCTACTGTTTGTTGTATGCATATCTTTGTACATACACCATATTCATCATCAAAAAACAATAAAGACATAACAGAGGCCAAGATCTCTGAAGTAAAATAAGCATTAATAACCCAGGAAGTTTACCACAGTGCTTTTTCATCTCATATCAAATGCATGAAATATGGGGCTTGCTCGTGTCCAAATCTTCTCAGGCAGTACTTATTAGGGTAAAGTCAAAAGCACTGAGGGAGTTACAATTTTGATTTAATTTAGCAGATCAGGAGTAAAAGCTAGTTAAGTTTTGCAATAGCAACCATTGCACAGTTTGTTATTTAGCAATTCCTTCTACTAAGATGCTGTATAATTAAAGTATTAAATAAATATGTTACATTTTTTTATACCAGCTCTGGGACTATCATATTACCTTTACAAGAATGGAGTCTGTTCGTCAAAACTCCTTTTCATGCATGTTTAAAGAGCAATATCTCTATATGAACTTTTGGTCCTGATATGCTGCAGTAAAGTTAAAAACAATAAATCTATCCACCCTGCATGACAATATACCTAGTCCTCGAATATGTTTTCATGTACACTGGAACAATATCAAGCAGAGAGCAATATATAACTGCCATGAATATGAGAGTACAAATGAAGAAAACATCTGACTCAAAGTCAACTAGATTTTAAAGAAAAGATTAAAATGACATTCAGAATTTGGATTTTTCTTTCCTTCATCACTATGTCTAGTTTAGGACTTCCTGGAGCTATCATTTAGATTTTCTGAAAACTTGTGTCTGCTACCTGACCTGATTTTTCTGTGCTGTGTAACTGTATGAGATGATCAATCAGCTGTGAACCTTTCTACTTTACAGTTGCTAGACTAAGATGAATAACACCCTAAAAGCACTTACCTCCCTCCACTGACTGCAGAGAGAGGAGAGGGACAAGTGTGGCTTCACGCAGCTCCACTGCAGGTGCATAAATAAATGACATCCAATATCTTGCCACAAAAAGAGAGCAGGCAAAGGGCACTACCAACTTCTTCCAGACTTCTATCTTCAGTCAAATAATCTATATCTTATTTTTTCAAGCGAAGGCAAAGTGAATGTTTATGGAGTTTGAGGACAGTGATTGCAAAGTGGAACAATTTTAGAGCATGCTTTTGGGTGTCACACATGTTACACACATTGGCCTGAGTTTGTTGAGGATCCCATTCCATGGCAAAGGAAGAACCTTCCAGCACAGGATTTATGCACTCCTCTGAATTAAAAACAAAACAAAACAAAACAAAACAAAAAAACACTCCAGAATGGCAAATTCTGTAAAGGAAAATACTGCTGAACCTTAGCTTGAAACTTAATGAATCTGTTTATTAAAGCCATCTTTCCCTAAGCATATAACAGTACGTTAAACTTTCCTGTAGCATCCAGAAGCTGAAATGATAGCAGTTTCACACAGTAGAGTTGTATGCCAAGCAAGCAGTCACTGTTTGCACTAGAGGGACCATGTACTTGTCCAGAAATCACTTTGAGGATGAGAATTTGTAAGGGACAGATGAAGGACCCTGTGTAGGAGAGTATTTTGAAGAAGCTCTTTGTTTCTGGTGCTGAGAAGAAACAAAACATCTGAAAAGAAATATGCTACAAAACAATCAGGTTGGGCTTGTGGGGGTAAGCATGACAAATCTCTTGCAACCTCAGACTTTTTTAACTCCTATTTTTTATGGTGAAGGGCAAACATCTTGCAGGGACTAGGATCACTTTGGCACAAGAAAGGCCAGATCTCTGTCTCCTTGACCTTCAGCATGTATGGCATTTGCCCACTTCATGGAGTGAGAAATTGGCAGCGAGGACTCAACAGGAAGAGGAATTATGACCTTCATCAGTCAGTCCTGCTCAGGCAGAGAGAGGTAGCGAACCCAAGTCTTCCCTCCTTGCCTCCAGAGAAAAGAGGAAGAGAAGGCAGAGCCACCAGCAGGCTCTGTGGCTGCAAAGAAGGGCTGCTTTCTAAGAGAAAGAAGATGGAGGAAAGAATTCATCCTTCATTCTGCCATCAAGAAAATGGGTGGAGCACAATTGATTTGGAAATAGAATCACCTAGACTTGAATTGGAATGGAGAGAGACATGGAGCAGAACAAAGGGAAGAGCTCACAAAAATAAAAGCAGTGTTGAAAAAAAATCACTTAAAACCCAAATAGAAAAACTATTATGTCCAGATTCAAAGGCCATGATTTAAGAATCATTGGTATTTATTTCTGCATACCACAAGACATTTATTTAATTAGAGAAACATGCTTTCATTGCATTCTGAGTCAATTAAATGGAAAAAGCATGTTTTTTACAATTTTTGAGGTTTTCTTTAAGCCTCAACTCTCTCTAGATCCTCTGATCCTTAACCTTCCTAATTATGTGCTTTGTTTTCATTACAAATACCATTTAAACTTCACAGACTGCTTTTACTCCTTCATTTCCAATGCCATGTAGTGTATGTGCTCCAATACCCCACTCTATGGAGTCCTTAAAAGTATCCTCTTTCCCTCTTTGGTCACAATGATCCAGGAACTTTCTTTTCTGCTAATTAGGTAAACGAAACTGTGATGGGTCAGGAAGAGCAAAACTGTGGGCTAACTCCTCACAGGGGGACATAGGAATCCCCTCTCCTGAGTGTTCCTGTTTGACAGAGGGATGGCCAAAGCCCCACTCTGCTGCAGTACCTGCCTCATGTCTTTTCAGGCAGAAGCACAGCCAGCCTTCCTGATCTGTGTAGGAAATGAAGATGCTAACTGCATGGCCAATTTGCATACACCCGTGCAGAGTGCAGTCTTTCAAGCTTACAGGATAATTTATTGAAACAAATACCTGCCATTTTCTGTATCATAAATACAATATTTAATCTGCAGTAGTTGCTCAAGACAGATTTTATTATGTACTTTACTCATACAAGGTTTTAATAGGCTATGGTGGAGAGTTGTACATGGTACTTAATGCATGCTATGATGTGTGTAAAATCTGAGATCGGGAATGCAGTGTATATTTATAGCACTGTCTGAGAGATTATATGTAATGAATATATTATCTTGCACACACATCAGAGGCAGAGTTAAGGGTGCGCATGGTTCCTACAATAAGGTTTTTCCTAACTTCCGTGTGCTTAACTGTACAACCTTAACATTCCCTCAACACTCTCCGATGGAATATCTATCAGCCCACATCATCAGCATGCAAGTTACTCCCACAGAGAAAGATATTTCAGATTGTCCTCTTCCAAGAGACGTTAATTAATGCATTTTCATTTTGAAATGTACTGCTTTCTAGCCAACACGTCTTGCTGAAGATTAAAAAGCTTTAAATCTTCATGGAGTAAGGCTCCTCAGGAAGGTTAAAAAAATACTATCTGCATCCTTTTTCCTAGGGGCTTCTCTGTTTTGCCCTTGCACTAAAGCTATTATACACAGCTTGAATTCTGGGAGGACATGATGGTGGGGAAATACAAGTAATTATACTATTCTCCCATTTCTACCAACTACTATTTTCATTTTTGCTCTTTCACATCCTTTTCAACTTATTCTGTCTGCTGCAAACATCACTTGCAGATTATTACTTGCAGAGAAAATTTCAGTCAAAAAAGGGTGATAGATTGGTGGTGATTTAAATGATTGCATATTGGGCACCCAAAATTACAAAATAGCTATTTGAGTAACCTATTTACTCTGAATTCTTGCATGCTGAGCAATTCCCAAGTATTTTAAAGGTTTTGTGAAAATTGTCTCTATGAAATTACACCTAGTGAACTGTTCTGTATTAAAAATGATAGAATACAAATATGTGAAAAAAGGTAGTGTCCTTGTAAAGCTAGCAAACAATTTGGGATGGCACTGCAGACTTCACAATAAAAGCAAAGAATTGCGGAATTACAGTTGGATGCTTAGTTTCTGAATCAAACACAGCTCTGGATTAGCCAAAGACAGATCCATTGGTTTCATACACTTAGCCACAAAACAGAACAAGAAGGCTGGCATGGACATTCATGCTTAATTATGTTTTACATTATGAATGAAGTTAGTTTTATATAATAATTTTTATGTACATAGTTCTTTGAAACAGAAAAATAACTTGCCAGTGCAGTTTAGGATTTAGCTAGACAATAGCAATCATTAAAGGACATTGTGTTGCCTTTAAATTGTTATTTATCTAATAAAGAAAGTGTATTGCTGAAACCCTTGTTTTCACCGAAAAAAAAAAAAAGGCACTGGGGAGGATAGAGGAGGTAAAATGATGAACTAGCTCTATTTTTATATCAGTATTTATGGTTAAATATGTCTTCAGCAAAAGAAGTTCAGATTAGATATTTTAGTGTACACAAGATTCTGGGCCAAATTGGGATCCAGGGAGTTACACAACAGATGAATTTGGCCACCTGTGTTCATAAAGCTTCCAAACACTGACAAATGCAAGAAGGTAATAAAATAAAAATTGAGTTCCACAGGCAGTACCGGTGTTAGGAGCAGCTTTTGAGACTTGATGTAGCAGGCTGCATTGCTGCCCATAGCAAGTCTTCTTCATGCGCCACTTTGACTGTACGAATGTACCATGATGCCCAATTGGGCAGAGACAAATGTCATGGGACAGAGATGTGCACTCCAGCCAGGCATTAAGCATCATCTGCTGTAACAGCCAACTCAGTGCCAGAATCCCAGTGCGAGACCATATCAGAGTTTACAGTAGACAGCCTGATTGTGCTCAAGATTGCCCCAAAGATGGACAATACTAAGTTAAGCTATTTGACAATGAGATTCTTAAATGAAATGGGACTAGTACAGAACAGGATCAGAAAGGCAGGAAATGAGCAGATGAAGTTCCTGCCTTTTTTTGTTCTTATCAGAAAACCTATCATAACATCAGTTATTTATCAGATAATTTACCTTGAAGGACATTTTATTTGTCTTGCTGAAGGTGTTGTGTGTTACTGGTAGGAAATACAGGTAGTTGATATGACACCTCTCATATTTGCCAGGAGACGTCCCTCAGAGAAAAAAAGAATTTAAGCATGCTTGCATTTTTTTCTATAGATGAATGTGTGTGATTGTTTTAAAAGGACTAAATTGATGTCCTTTTGATGTATCTTTACAAGGTTTTATGAATGCTTTGACCAAACAGTGCAGGTGATAAATTCATTATGGGTGATAAACTCATTAGAATGATAAACCTGGTATGGGGGATAAACTCATTACAGGAGAAGCCTAGTATGGTGAGGCTGACTCAAGGCTTTCTATCACTGTCAGCAAAATTGCAAACTATAAAACGTCCACTAACATAAATGATGGTCTTGGCATACTCCCCTTCCATCTCTCCCTTTCAAAGGTTGATCTTAAGAACACAAATAGTTGCATCTATTACCTTCAGTCCCACAACTCACAAATCTCTACCTATTCTTGTTAACAAGTCCAAGTTCTCAGCTTTCTGTCATGTTCTTGTTATCACCTAAATTCCAGAGGCATCACAGGAATTTCTGTCTTCTGTCTGTGTCCTGATCCTACCACTATCCCCACCAGACCTCCTTAGGTGCACAGTTTGTGTAAGAGTTTTCCTTCCTCTGATTTGTTTGTGTTTGAAAAGTCATGGCTGTCAGGTGAAGTCCCCAGTGACTGGAAAAAGAGAAACATCACTCCCATTTGTAAGAAAGGGAGAAAGGAAGAGCTGAGGAACTACAGGCCATTGAGTCTCACAACTGTGCCTAGGAAGATCAAGGAACAAATCCTCCTGGAAGGCTCATGAGAGACAAGAGGTGATCCAAGACAGCCAGCTTCACCAAAGGCAGATCGTGCGTGACCAATCTGATGGTCTTTTACAATGGAGTGATGGCACTGGTAGATCAAGGAAGAGCAACTGATGCTGTCTACCTGAACTTCTAGAAAGTCTTTGACGTTCCCGCACCACATCCTTATCTCTAAATTGGAGAAACATGGATTTGAAGAGTTGGCTATTTGGTAGATAGTTGGTTGAATAATCACAATCAGAGGGTTGTTGTCAAAGGCTCAGTATCCATGTGGAGGTAGGTCACAAGTGGTATTCTGCAGGGGTCCGTCCATTTTGGGACTGGTGCTCTTCAATATGTTCATCAACGACATTAACTGTGGGATCGAGTACATCCTCAGCAAGTTTGCTAATGACACTGAGCTGAGAGGTGCAATTGATACCACAGAAGGAAGGGATGCTGTCCAAAGGCACCTAGCCAGGCTTGAAAAGTGGGCCCACGTGACCCAAATGAGGTTCAACAAAGCCAAGTGCAAGTCAATGCACTTTATTTGAGTCAGTACCAGATGTATGTACAGACTGGAAGGAAACTCACTGAGAGCACTCCTGCAGAGAAGAACTTGGGGGCCTTGACGGACAAAAGGCTGAAGATGAGCCATCAGTATGTGCTTGGAGCCCAGAAGGCCAACTGCATTCTGGGCTGCATCCAAAAAGGAGTGGCCAACATGGTGAGGGAGATGTTCCCCCTCTATTCTGCCCTCTTGAGGCCCTATCTAGAGTACTGGGTTGAAGCCTGGGGCCCCAGCTCAAGAAAGATGTGGACCTTTTGAAGAGAGTCTAGAGGAGGAGCATGAAGGTGATCCGAGAGCTGGAGAAGTTCTCTTATGAAGAAAGGCTGAAGGGTTTGTTCAGCTTTGAGAAGACCGGCAAGACCTCATTCTGGTACTTGAGGGCAACCTATGAAGAGGAGGGAGTCTGACTTTTCATCTGGGCAGAATGTGATAGGACAAGGGGGGATGGCTGTAAACTAAAGGAGGGGAGTTTTATGTTAGATGTTAGGAGGCAATTTTTTTACTCAGATGACGGTGAGGCACTGGCACAGGCTGCCCAGAGATGTGGATGCTCCATCCCTAGTGATGTTGAAGGCTAGGCAGGATGGGGCACTGGGCAACTTCTCTGAGAAACAGACTTTGTTATACGAGGCTCTTACTGCAGACCGTAGTCAAATAGCCTCCTTGGTTGTTAAAAATCTGTGGCTGGAATCCTCAGTAGAACACAAGTCCATATTCACTTCTCAGTGTCTTTGCTCATTTTAGGCCTACATTTTTCACTGTTCCCCATCTCCATAACTTCAGCCCAGGTATGTTCTGGAATGTGTCATTGAATCTTGAGGAAATCCTGCTGCCAACTGAGAAGCAAGCCATGTTAACAGCTGTCGAAGCATGCATTATGGCTTTGTCTCTATAACAGATGTAAGATACTTAGACAAGTAAACAAACCACCCTCTTTGATAGCAAGGATACTCTATCTATCACTTGGAACATGACAGAAGGATTAAGGAGTTAATATCGTGATGATTTTATTTCAGTGCCAAGGTAAGTTTGCTGAGATATAGTTCAGTGAGAGTAGCTCAGTGAGATGGCTCAGTGCCACAGGAAAATAAATTTTCACTTGGCTCTGTGTGTTGAGCTGATTTCTGGTAAATTAATGAATTGAATGGGCTCACTTAAAGATCTTCCAAACAGCAGTGCTGCCACAAAGGGGCATGGGAGCCACCATTCCCAGCTCAGGAGCAGAACAAGCAGGGCTGCAGGTAGGAGTGATGGGGAGCAGGCAGTCCCTGCCCTGTTAAAGCAGGTCCCAAAATATTCTGCTTGACGTGGAAATTTCAGATGCAAAACATCCTGAAGCCAACAGGCCTCATTACAGGGCAGGACTTGATTTCAAGGTGTGTTGCTTCTAAACACTGTCATCTCAATTATTACTTTCAAAGTGATTAACAGTGTTCACAATCAAGATCCTGTTATGTGATATATATATAAATATCTTCATTGAAGATAGCTTCAATCTGGGATATGCAAATCCAGGCACTGTCCATATTTCTTTATATGGATCACTACAAGCCCAGGGTTGAATACTTACAAACAAAAATTAGAATTTCAAAAAAAGAGAAGAAAATAGCACTTGCAATAGTATGGACAGCTGGTGATTGTTTTATAACAAGGCCCTTTTTTTCCCTCTTTTAAATATAATTTACTGGAACTTTACTTGAAGATGCAACAAATTAGCAGCTATTCATTTTATAATGAAGAAGGCCTTATGAAAATCTAAGCTGTGAATAAGCAATCAGAATTTATTTGGACATAAGGGGCTATTTGCCAGTCTAATATTTCAATATTGAAATGCATACTTCCATCAGTACCGTCACAGAGTATTTTAAGCATTTATTTTAAATCTTTGCATTTGTTTTAAGTTCACTACATTTCCACAGCTTGATGCTATACAGTACCTGTAATTATTACTAACCCTTGCTTGAAAGACCACCAGAAAAAGAAAAAAAATTCTTCACATTTGGATAATATAAAACAAATTCATCTCCCCTCAGGTCTGAATAAGCTTTTATTCTCCTGGAACAAAGTCAGTTCTGGGGATTCAGCAATATGATTACATGCAGGCTTTACATAAGTTCAGACAACAACAATTAAAAACATGAAATAATCCAGCACTGGTTAATTTAGAATGACTACCAAATGTGCATAGCTACATTGGTTCAGGCTCCTAATCCATATACCTTCTTAACGTCCAAAAAATATTGTGCTTCCCATCCATTAGTTGATCTTGAAGTGGGTCACCAAAAGCTTATTGCTCAAAGAATAACAGTCAACATGAACACAGCTTGAACTGATCTAAGAGTCTGGGCTGCAGAAACTTAGGCCTTGGGATGTCATTCCAGGATGACCAGCAAGTGCTTCCAACGTTGCACTGCTGATGTTTCTAAAACAAAATGCTGAGGATGATGGCTTGTGGGGTTTTGTTGTTGCTATGTTTGTTCTTTGTCTCTGAAAATGATGGGTGGATGGTTGGACTGGATGATCTTAGCGGCCTTTTCCAACTTTAATGATTCTATATCTATTCATATAATATCTTCTGTTGGTATTCTATAATACCATATAATGTGCCATTGGTTTAAGAAGATGGTGATTTTCCCACTGGCTTTGAAAAAAATGTGTGCAACTGCAGAGCCCGGTGCACATTGTCTGCTGTGTCTGTGGGCAGCCTTGTATCCAGAGTCATGGGCAAGAGTATAAAACAACAAGGGCTCACCTGTGCTAAATCAAACAGTGATTTTGTCTGTAAAGGCCCACTTTTATATAAATAAGCCCCAAAATTTGAAATCCAAAAAATGTATTAGGTCTGTAGCAAGGATCTATGCATATGCTAAATGTAGGCATCCGAAACACAGGTATCTAATTGTGAACTAATTACAAAAAGGTCACTTAAGACATTGTAGAAAAAGGTGGTATTTACCAAGTTTAGGAAACAGATCTCCAGCTACATGCAGATTTCTGGGTGTGCCATTTCTGCATAGTGTCTGTCAATAAAGCCATTGTTACCAGTTCATAGGGGAGGAGCTCAGAGGATGACTGACTTTTCTCCCACATACCTGGATATGGTATTGGGTATGCTGCTGAGTGCCCCTGCTGGAGCAGAGTTGTGCCAAATGGACTCAGAGGCCCCTGCCCACTTCAGCTATTCTTTGACTCAATTATCTTTATCTGAATAGCCCTGTACTATCTCATAATGTGGCCTCCTGATTGTCTCCCAGCTGTGGCTTTTGGTTTGTGGTTCCCCATACTGGTCTTTCATGGCCAAATGATAATTACGACTAAACTGCAGTCAAAAGGAAGAGCCTACATGACTATGAGGTTATCTGTTTTCTTAGCAAGTTACACTTGTTAAGTGGGAATGTAGCATATCCCCTGAGCAGCAGCCTTGCTTCCTACTTGTTTTAATTACTGAATGAATTAACTGCAAAAATAAGCCAATATCTTCAAGCAATCACAGAAAGTATTCAGAAAGTATGAAGGAAGTGAAATTAATTTCAGCATGTGCTTAAGTGTTTTGCTATTGCTGAAACTGTTTTTCCTCTGCATGTATATCACTCTCATCCATCACCTTGCTCTCACCCGAGGACTCAGGGTCCTCCAGAATGAGAATAAGAGTCCTAAATCTCCATCAGCCAGCTAGAGCTGTGCACCATATAACCAATTTTTTACATCCCTAAAGGCGACCTCAAACAATCTTAATAAATCTCAGCAATGGTTGCTTCTGTATCTCAAATATATAAAGGTCAGACAGTGCTATTGGGACTGACCCTGAACTGCAGCTCCCCCTCTTGCCTTCAGCGCAGTTGCTCAGGCCCTGGACCCGGCGGTCCTCCTGCTGGTGCCCGGTGATCACTGCTGCATTCCCTTCAGTGATTTCCTTGCTTGGTTTTAACACTGACGTTTTGCCAAGAGGGGAAAATGAGTGCTTCACCTGCTGACCGGGCATAACAGCACGGCAGTGAATGGGGAGAAATAAAAAAGGTGCTTAGCTCAGCTCAACTCCCTCTCTCACCGCTGTAAAATTAATTGTTGTCATTATCTGGCTGCTTTCTGGAGACCATCAGCTTACCTGCTACACAAACTGCAGCAGCAGTAACAGCAGCTGGACCTGACACACAGCCGTGCCCTTGGTGTATTAAAACATTCTGATGTAATGTCTAACACATCACATGTCTCACCTATTAAACCTTGTCAGGGGCATGTGCTCTGGCAGTGGGAGAGAGCTAGTAATGAGGCCAAATGCACAGAGGATAAAAGGAACATATTATGAAAACAAGCCATTGAAGGCCTGCATGCTAATTTGAGTGAATGCATTTGGACATGTAAGAGCTTTGCTGTTTCTGTATAAAATGTTTCCAATTTCTTATTTTCTATTGCAGAGATGATTGAGTCAGCAGCAGCTTGCCACTCGCATTCCAGGTGGCATGATATGTCTCCTATTGCACTAACTCATAGAGGTCATTAATATGCTAAATAAGTTGTAGCCAATTGGCTCCCGTGGTGACAGCTCCAAAAGCTTCATGAATAATCAATGGAGCACCTGGAGGCATGAAATTTTCATACAAAGAGTTTCTAGACTTTTGCATTAAGCTCTGAGCCGGGACAGACAAGTGATAGACATGACTGGCACTTTGAGGAGTTTCAAAAATAAGAAGTGTTATTTTAAAAGAAAATAGCAATCTTATTAAAGTGAGAACAAATCTGAAGCTCCATATTTTGGAGCATTTCTAAGAAAGGCACTCCTCTGATTCCCTTGACATCTTTTGGATAGAAGCACGTTTCGGAGCTGGGGACAGCAAGGGGGACTACTTTAGCTAACAATAAAATCACACCATGGTAAGAATTCATTGATAGAATTAAATAGTTCCACCATTAGGAAAACAATGAATAAATGCTGCTTTCATTTATTTTATCTGCAGGAGCTCACATGTCTATAGATTTCAGGAGAACGAAAATCACATGATATTAGCAGATCTTGTCAGTTCACCATCTTAAAAGCAGGTGCCTTTCTAACACTGTTCCCCTAATGTGTTATCTCGTAGGTCCTTGCAGAGCCTTCCATTGGTGAACCAAGCAGGCAGTGGCTTATGTGCTTCACTGTTTGATAGAGCAGATCAGAAAATTTGTGCTGTCTGCAGGGACTGCGAGGATGTTCTATCTCATGATTTCCGCGCAATGCTGGAAAAAAGAAAGTGGAAATGGGATGTGTGTGTGTGGATAGCTGGAAGAAGTGAAAGGAGGCAACTCATGTGCTTTCTCTTCCACATGGGACTGCCATGGAAATGAGCGTCCTTTGCACCAGATTGGATCCCAAGGAGCTGCAGGATTCACGCCCTAAGATTAGCTAATGTGTTGAATTTCTCTGTTCTCAGTGCCACCTTCTCCTGTGGGTGCACTGGGAGAGGCAAGGAGAAGTGCCAGCATTTCATCTCTGCATGACATGGTTTCCATATGACTGCTGGGAAGGCAGAAAGGCCCCAGCTGCTCCTGCTGGCATCACTATGGGTGGTTTTCCAATTCCTTCCTACAGAGCTTGCAAATTAAATGCACTTTAAATTCAGCTGTGTTTGGGGTGTTTCTGATGGAATTATCAGCAAAATATTTTTGCTCTTTGCTGTTCATTCTGTTATAATTTCAGCTTGGATTATCCCTGAAAGAGCCGGAGATCTCAGACAGCAGGATCATCATCACAAAGACCTCATGTACCAAGCGGTTTGCTAGTGAAGAAAATGTGCAGATGTTGGAGCTAATCAAAGTGGGCACAAATAGTGCAAACATACAAAATCTCTTTTTTTGTCCTTGAACACACCTTCAAGCACAAAAGAAGTGAAAATATATTACCAGCATGGTTGCATATAAGCAGGGGTAACCCTTATTTTGTAATTAATGGGGTCTTTACTTGCAGAACTTTACATATCTTGCTAAAATCTTTCTTCACTGTCTCTTTTAATTGTGACATACAGCAATTATATAACAGAAGAGAGGCAACCTGTAGGTTATAGGAAGGAAATGTAACAGGAAAGTAGCATGTAAGAACTCACCATTAATTTCAACAGCTGTTTTTTCCCCTGTAAGATTTAACTGGATGCTTTGCAGGGCTGTTGATCATTTGTGTGCCCATACAGCAGAACTCTTCAGCAATTGTGCTAGCTGACCTAAAATGCAGCAATAGGCAAGGAGTGACTTAGTAAAGCATTAAAATTGGTTCATAAATGAAAGTAAGAGACTGTTTAGAAAACATTGGAGGGTTTCTGTGTCTGCATGTGCTTTCTGTTCTAGCAGAACTATATTCTCACGTTTTAGTGATGATGAATAACTTGTGCTGTTCTTGTGTTATACAACATTGTTCTCTTAAACATGTTTTACACTTTCCAGTATACAAAAAACAATCCCCACAGAAAAGTGTACACACATTCTTTCTCTCATGCACTCACATGGATGCCAGTCTAGGAAAAAAATTCTTTTGAGATCAACCATTATTAAAGTCATTGGAGCTGCCATAAGAGTAGTGACTTGGCTTGGACACAAATACCCAGAAATCCTCTTACACTTCCATTCACAAAGGAAAGAAGCAGGCATCTTTCTTACCAATCTCTGAGAGATAAATTTAAAATATATGCCATCAGCAAAGTAATGGCATTGATTTCTGAGGTGAATGCGTCTCTTGCTAGTGGAAGAGAAATTTCCATGAAGAAGCCATAAAAGGCTTTGTTACCTACAGCAATTAAGGTAAGACTTTGAATTCCTCACTCTGAGGTGGCAAGGTGAGAGGTGTGCTCTCCACTGGGATGTATTAGCAACGTGGACAGCTCAGTTCCATAGGCTATGACAGTTTGCTCAAGTCTTACAGAGTGACTTCCAAAGAGTCCTGTTGTCAGGCAAGGTGAAACTCTCTGATGAAAAGTATTTGTTTGAGTAGTACTCACACTCTCTTATTGTAAACTTCCTCTACAGAGCTCTGCACTGTATTTTATCTATATGTTACGCAAGCATCTTAGATGAAGAGAGTTTGAGCCAACTTCCCAGTAGAGTGGAAGTAAACAATATAGATCTACAATTGTGGAGGCTGAGGTACTGCTGGATAAAAAGATATATACATACATAAGATATACATATATATATCTTTACAGTTTATTTGATGGAGAAATATTTTTTACCCAAGGGGAAATATGATGTGTCCACTGGGTTTTAATATCTTCCTTGTTCCTCTTAGATCATTGCTCAGAAATATAGGCATGTAAGTAAAAGAAGTGTTCAAAATCTGTAACAAAATCTGTAGTGTTGCACACTATTTTGTTAACTAAACTGAAAGAGAATATGCCAGATAATAAAACATATCTAGAGTAGATGATGACAGTCACAGCAGGCTTGCCCAGTCATCACATGTTTCAGCATGACAGTACTGAACACTGCAGCTGCATTTGGAAGACCTCTCTCCAAATGCTTTACATTAAAGATAAGATTTCCACGGTGAAAACCAGGGATTCTGGTTTTTTTCTGTATCTGAGAGAAACAGAGATTGCTGCCCGCTTCCTGACTTTCTGCCACAAAATGTCCTTGATCCATTGATGTTTTCAGTAATTATATTGCTGACATTTTAGGTTCACCTATGTAAGAAAACCTACAGGCATATTTTATATTATGCAAGGCAAGACATCAGAAAACTGGCAAATCCACATAGTCTCTTTTAAAGCACCCTCAAGGCATTGTGCACATCTTCGTTCACCTGATAGCACTGAGCTTTGACATGTTTCATTTTGATTAGAACCTCTCCTGACTTGGAGCAGGTTTCTACTTTCAGCTACCCTCGTACAATCATTTACGTAGGTTTAATGTCTGCCAAGTATTGCTTTTGTGAGATTCACTGAGTAAATATTGCATTTTGCATTCATTTGCACATCTTAAGTGTATTTTTATAGATATCAAACAGACTCGATCCCACCAACAACTGCAAACCTTCACAGAGCTTGCAGCTGTGAATGTTGTCACTGCAAAAGTATTTCGGAGAGCAGAGCTGGGGTGAATGTTGGCTGTTTTCAGATGGTTTCTGATGTACACTTGTAATGTACATGTCTATATCTGAGCCATATTTCCTAGGTTCCCCTTAAATACACTGAAGGAAAATAAGAATTTAAGGGACAAATTCATTTGATCTGTTGTAGTTGCCTGATTAAGGTTCTGGTCTGTCATTCTTTAGAAGAGCTGATTCCTTTCCATTGCGTCAGTGGCAATGGCCAGGGGTGAATAGTTGAGATGCAGATCTCTGCCCCGCAAATGCCTACACATGGGGAGATGAATACTCTATGCAGAGCACAGCACCTCTTGTTAATCAAATTCACAGAAAAAACATTGTGAGATATAGGTATGTGGATGATATATGTCCACAATTTACAAGGTGATTTCAAAACTTCATCTTTCTTAATTGCTTAGATAATCATAGTAATGTTATGCTTTATTGTGATCTTTCTAAACATGACTGTAAATTATTGTGAAGCAATATCTGAGCTCCTCATAGCTATAGCAATTAAGTCTAGCAGAATTCTAAATTATAGAGGTACGTTTACAAAAAGATGACAAGAATATTCTGGAGCTTTGTCTACAGTGCAGGTTATTCCTGGATGTCAGCTTATGCAATGGCATAAATACTGTTTTACAGCTGTCATTTTAATAATCTTAGAGATGCTACCCAAGACTAAGTATTGTGTCAGTTGTTTGTTTATTATCATTGACTGTTACAGTAAATGTTATTTAAAATCCACTAATTCTAGAAAGTATTTAATCTCCTACGCCTCAAAATATAAATAATGTCCAATAAGAGGCATATGAGTTCCTGACCCTGGAAGCAACTTCTCTGAGAATCTTTTCCTTGATTTTTTTTTCCGAACACCTACACCTGACACCAAAGAAAATGGCCTGGGTTAGTGAAGGACTTAAATTAAGACATTGAACTGGTTTGATTTACTGTGGCAGTGTACACAAAACTTTCAGCACATCATAGGCTTCTCAAATCAAAGCAGCCACAGCCTGCTGCTTAAGGTGACCAAACAGCCATCTGCATTTGGGAGGGTCTTCCATCAGCATCCATCTCTACAGCAGGTGACAGTTCAGGAACACGAATACATTTATTATTTGGTTTTCAAATTTGGTTCCCTCTGACCTTCATTAATAACCTTTGCTACCTTTGGACAGTAGATGGTGGTCTGTTGAGCACACGTAGCTCCCAGTACACTCAGAAATGGAGGCCTCAACAGTTTCTCTGCAGAAGATGGATGGCTTCTCCATTCCTTCACTGTATTATAAGGAACTGTACACCATCAGTGAATTAGATGACGTGGGGCATGGCCAAAGCTGGAGGAGCACTGAGCTGCCCAGGTGCCAGGAGCTGCCTCTGCTGGAACCCAGCCCTATTGTAGGGGGCATGGGTGTGCACCATCATTCAGACCTTATTTAGCCACTCACCTCAGAACAATTTTGTTACATTTTGGATTTCAAGCAGTAATTTTCCAGCTATAAGGACAAATGGGGCCATTTTATCAACTTTTCCAGAAATCCCATATACATTTTTGTCAAATTCTGTGATTGAAAATATTTAAATATTAAAATTGTGGAGCAGGTGTATGTAAACATCTGAGGTTGCTAAAATGCTCTGACTATAATATCTGCACTTTTGTTGGGCAGCATCAAATGGAGTAGAAATTTTGGTTTAGAATTTTTAAAGGAAAATCAATCTCCTTTTTCACAATCTTGTTTCACTTTAAATGCTTCCAAGCCTTTATTAGTAATGCTTCCCTGGCAACTTTTGTTCCATTCTTGTTATCTTCATCCTGGTTACGTGGTGTGATTGAAAAACTCATCTGTGCGATCTCAGGGATATGCAGATTAATAACAGCAGGTAAATCTGCTTCTGACTGCTACCATGGCTGTGCCAGGAGATCCTCACCCCAAGGTCTGGGATGGGACACACCATGCTGAGTCAGCAGGAGCCTCTCTGGGTTACTTCACAGACTAAGGGGGTCACTGCTTTGTGGGAGGGGTTGTGCTATGGGGCTCAGGAGAAGAGCATTTTGGAATTGCACAAGACGTTATAAGCCACAGATGAAGAAAATGTCCAGATGACTGGAGTTTACTGTTTTCTGTGCTTGCTGGGAACTGTCAGATGTCCCTAAAATAGTCATTATTATCAACGTGCATTATATCCAAGAAAACTCTCTAGCAATGAATGAGCATCCATTCCCTTTCCACCCACAGACACACACCTGCCATTAGTGACTATCACAAACCGTGCCAAGTGTTCCTGTGGGCTGAACCCTAATTATTTCCCTCAGTTTCCCCTCGCATCCCCTTAGCAAACCTGCCAATATCACCAGCTATCGCTGAGCTGGGAGAATGCCGCTTTGGAAGGAAAGAGCTTGTTAAGGGTCTTTCCAAAGATGGGATGCACTGTGGGTGTAGCTTTGACATTAATGACACCCGCTCTGAGGTGTGCGGTGGCTGTGATGGCTGTGACAGGTGCAGTGCTGCACGTCACCCTGCAGTGCAGACACGCCATGTCACGTGTCCAGGCTGTGCATGCAAAGAACAAGGGCTGATGGAGATGCTCCAGCGGTCGCTCCCAGCAGCTCTGAGCACCACCCCTCAGTAATACAGCAAAGTCTAGTTTACATTACAAGGAATTTCTTTAGTATTTAGCAGTCACCTTGAACATGTCTGAGCGCAGCTACTTCAGTGACTTTCTGGACTGACAGAGCATATTTTCTCTGGAGCTCATTACAGAGTGAGGCTATGTCAGAAACAAAGAAGGGGCTTTATGTAAAGACTTGAAAGAAAAAGGGCAGAGGTTTGCAAGGCAGCTCAAGGAGGAGTTCAGCGCAAAGGGGCACTGCAGAAGAAACTGTGGAGACAGCTGCTAGAGAATTTAGCGCATAAAAATATGTGCAATGCTACACAGAGCACGTGTATGTAATATTCATAAGACTGTCTTTGAGACACTGTCTTCCTTTAGATTTTGAAGCTGTCTGAAATCTGCAGACTTTCAAACTACTTAAATATAATAAAACCTGCACTGATTATCGCATGATTGCTGACATTTGGTGTCTGTCAATCTGAAATAACTTCTCCTCCTTGCCATAATTTCCTCTAAAAAGCAAAGCAGATGCAGTGATCTTCCACAAAGCTCTCCCCAAACAGCTCCTGCCTTCACTCCTCGCTGCTTTCTTTCCGAGGTCAAACACTGTTGCCCAAAAGCTCTTCCTTTCTCCCTTTTACTGCATTTGTTTGTCTGGTAGTTCTGTGTCTGGTGTTCTTGACTGACAAACTAGAGTGCTACCTATGTATAAAAGAATATAATTTTAAAAAAAATCTTAAAAAGACCCTATTAATATTTTATTAGCATTTCTTTTCTTCCTGAGACTGAATGACAGCTTACCCAAGATAGCTGATTTTAATTATTTTTCCAACCTGTATTCCTCTTGTCACTGTCTCTTCCAGCATCAATCCAGTCAGATGTTTTTATTATTACCATAAGGCCTCAGCAGCCTATAATTACTCTAAAGAATTTCTTATCTTTTATTTCTGAAGCTGAGATTTTCTCTTCTTTTCATTTTCTTTTTTTTTTTTCTTTTCATTTTCTTTTTTATATTTTAGTAAGATCTGTAATTAACCTTGCAGCTGTTGATAGTCTGCTCCAGTCGGCAACCATTACACTTGGTGCAGCTTCTCTCTGTCCCCACCCCCCTTTTCCTGCTCGTCTCTTTGTGAAGGACTGGTTACAGTAATGATATTCCCATCTTCAAAGCAATGAACAAAATATATACAACAAATTCCCTTCGGGATTGTTTTGCAGAATCCATTTTTAATGCTAAGATGATTAGAAAAGTCCTGCTCTTAACAGCACACAGTGCACATTTCCAGAGAAACCGACGGCACAGTTTACCAGGATTTGCCAAGGATAGGCAATGGAAGGAAGATGTCGGTATCCATGTGGCAGCTCCTGCTCCCCAGAAGGGAATCAGCAGGAGCCTTCCTCCAGGTTTTGTTGGGTAGATCAGGAACAGAAGGGGACTGTGACTGAGCTGAAAGAAATCAAATGTAAATAATTGCATAGATTATATGGCTACGCTGCTTTGCCTGAAAATGAGCCTGTGCCTTCCGCTTGAGAGATGGAGTTACAGAAATAGGAACAATTTCATATCTGTGATGAAAAAAATATAATAAGGCCACCCTCAAGGTACATTGCCTTGTCATTAGATATAAAAGGCTTCTTTCAGGATACTACATTAGTTTCCTGGAATTATGACTTGTGAGCAGAGCTAAATGTAAATGCATGATAATGGTCCCTGTATTTTAGCATAGGTACTGTTGGTACACTGGGAGGTCTCATTGCCATCACTGTACTAGTAACATCTCTCTATGTAACTTCTTTTTGAAAAACAAATTGTACCTAAGGATAACACAAAAGAGACATGTTTTTTAAGTATTTCAACACCTCTATTTAGCCTTTCCCTATTCCCTATTCCCTGTTTCAAATTCCATAGCATTTCTCAGCCTACCAGGATAAAGTCTGCTCTTCAGTGACAGAGCAACAAGGTGAAGGTTGCTGTAGTTTCAGTGTTGTTCTTGAAATATTCTACTGTTTTTCACATGTTCCTGCACAACATCTTTATCTCTGAATTAGAAAATTATGCATTTGAAGAGTTGACTATTTGGTAGATAGAAAGTTGGTTGGATAGTCACAGCCAGAGGATTGTTGTCAAGGGCTTTATGTTCAGGTGGAGCTCAGTCACAAGTGGTATCCCCCAGGAGTCCATCTTGGGACACTATGGCGCTCTTCAACATATTTGTCAATGATATGGACTGTGGGATCAAGTACACACTCAGCAATTTTGAGACGACACCAAACTGCATTGTATAGATGATACCACAAAAGGAAAAGATGCCATCCAGAGGGACATGGATGGGCTTGAAAACTGGGCCCACGTGAACCTAAAATGAGGTTCAAAAAGACCAAGTGCAAGGTGCTGCGTTTGAGTTGGGTCAATCCCAGATATATTTACAGACTGGGAGAAAACTCACTGATAGCAACCCTGCAGTGAGGAACTTAGGAATCCTGATGGATGAAAAGCTGGACATGAGCCATCAGTATGTGCTTGGAGCACAGAAGGCCAACTGCATCCTGGACTGCATCCAAAGAGGACTGGCCAGCAAGATGAAGGAGTGTGTCCGCTTCTACTCTGCCCTCCTGAGGCCCCATCTGGTGTACTGCATCCAAGCCTGGAACTTGCAGCATGAAAAAGTCATGGAGTTGTTGGAGTGGGTTCCAGAGAAGGGCCACAAAGACGATCAGGAGAAGAAGCACCTCTGTTATGAAGAAAGCCTGAGGGAGTTGGGCTTGTTTGACCCTGGGAAGAGAAGGCTCCAGGGAGACTCTTTTGCAACTTCCCTGTACTTAAAAGAACCTTGAAGGAAGGAGACCAACTTTTTACATGTGCAGAACATGACAAGACAAGGGGAATGGCTTTAAAGTACAAGAGCGGAGATTTATATTGGATGTTAGAAGGAAATTCTTTTCTCAGAGGATTGTGAGGCCCAGGTTGGCACAGGTTGTCCAGAGAAGCTATGACTGTCCATCCCTGGAGGCATTCAAGTCCAGGTTGGGTGGGCCTTGGGCAATCTGATCTGGTTGGTATCAACCCTGCCTGTGGCAGGGGGATTGTAACTAGGTGATCACAGAATCACAGAATCACAGAATCGTAGGGGTTGGAAGGGACCTCCAGAGATCATCGAGTCCAACCCCCCTGCCAAAGCAGGTTCCCTACAGCAGGTCGCACAGGTAGGCATCCAGGCAGGTCTTGAACATCTCCAGAGAAGGAGACTCCACCACCTCCCTGGGCAGCCTGTTCCAGTGCTCCGTCACCCTCACTGTAAAGAAGTTCTTGCGCACATTTGTGCGGAACTTCCTATGCTGCAGTTTCCAGCCGTTTCCCCTTGTCCTGTCTCCACTCACCACTGAAAACAGTCTGGCCTCGCCATTCTGCCCCCCACACCTTAGATATTTATAGACCTGGATCAGGTCCCCTCTCAGTCTCCTTTTCTCAAGGCTGAACAGACCCAGTTCACTCAGCCTTTCCTCGTAGGAGAGATGCTCCAGGCCCTTCACCATCTTCGTGGCCCTCCGCTGGACTCTTTCCAAGAGATCCTTGTCTTTTTTGTACTGGGGAGCCCAGAACTGGACACAGTACTCCAGATGAGGTCTTACCAGGGCAGAGTAGAGGGGGAGGATCACCTCCCTCGACCTGCTGGCCACGCTCTTTTTAATGCACCCCAGGATGCCATTGGCCTTTTTGGCCACAAGGGCACACTGCTGGCTCATGGCCAACCTGTCATCCATCAGGACACCCAGGTCCCTCTCCGCAGAGCTCCCCTCCAGCAGGTCATCCCCCAACCTGTACTGGTGCATGCAATTATTCCTCCCCAGATGCAAGACTCTACACTTGCTTTTGTTAAACCTCATCCGGTTTTTTTCTGCCCAGCTCTCCAGCCTGTCCAGGTCTTGCTGAATGGCAACACAGCCTTCAGGCGTGTCAGCCAATCCTCCCAACTTCGTATCATCAGCAAACTTGCTGAGGGTGGCCATTATCCCCTCATCAAGGTCATTGATGAAGATGTTGAACAAGACCGGACCCAGTACAGACCCCTGAGGAACACCACTGCTTACAGGTCTCCAACCGGACTCTGCACCACCAACAACGACCCTCTGTGCTCTGCCAGTCAGCCAGTTCTCAACCCACCTCACTGTCCACTCATCTATCCCACATTTCCTCAGCTTTGTTATAAGGATGTCGTGGGGGACGGTATCAAATGCCTTGCTGAAATCAAGGTAGACTACATCCACTGCTTTCCCCCTATCCACCCAGCCAGAGACAACATCATAGAAGGCTACCAGGTTGGTCAAGCACGACCTCCCCCTGGTGAACCCGTGCTGACTACTCCTGATAACCTCCTCTTCTTCCAGTTGTCTGGAGATGACATCCAATACAAGCTGTTCCATCACCTTTCCAGGGACAGAGGTGAGGCTGACTGGCCTATAATTGCCTGGGTCTTCCTTCTTGCCTATTTTGAAGACCGGGGTGACGTTGGCTATCTTCCAGTCTTCAGGCACCTCCCCCGTCCTCCAAGACTTCTCAAAGATGACAGAAAGCGGTTCAGCAATCACCTCTGCCAGCTCCCTCAGCACCCGTGGATGAATCCCATCGGGTCCCATGGATTTGTGAACATTGGTGTTGCCTAGGCGTTCCTGGACCACCTCTTCCCTGTCTGCAGGGAGGTCTTCCATTCCCCAGATCCTCTCACTAACCTCCAGGGTCTCAGATTCCCGAGGGGGAGCTTTTTCACTGAAAACAGAAGCAAAGGAGGCATTCAGTATCTCCGCCTTCTCAGCATCTCCCGTTACCAGAACACCCCCGTCACTTAGCAGGGGAGCCACATTCTCCCTAGTCTTCCTTTTACTGTTAATGTACTTGAAAAAACCTTTTTTATTATCTTTTATCCCCTTTGCCAGATTTAATTCCAGGCAGGCTTTAGCCTTCCTTGTCGCATCCCTGCAGACCCTGACAACATTCCTGTATTCTTCCCAAGTAGTCAGACCCTTTTTCCACATTTCATGGGCCCTCTTCTTTCCTTTGAGTTTGTGCATGAGCTCCTTGCTCATCCACACAGGTCTTCCGCCACCCTTTCCCGATTTCTTCCTCACAGGGACGCACTGATCTTGAGCTTGGAAGAAGAGCTGCTTAAATGCCGACCAGCTCTCACAGGCCCCCTTGCCTTCCAACACCCTAGCCCATGAGACAGCTCCAAGTAGGCCCCGGAAGAGATCGAAGTTGGCTCTCCTAAAGTCCAGGATAGCAATCGTACTTTTTGCTGTACTTCTTCCACTCAGGATCTTGAACTCCACCATCTCGTGGTCACTACAACCCAAGCTGCCCCCGACCTTTACTTCCCTGACAAGCCCTTCTCTATTAGTGAGAATAAGGTCCAGCAGTACCCCTTGCCTTGTCGATTCCTCAACCACCTGCATCAGGAAGTTGTCTTCAACACATTGCAGGAACCGTCTGGACCGCGCATGCCTGGCCACATTGCTTTTCCAGCAAATATCTGGATAATTGAAGTCCCCCATAAGCACCAGCGCCTGGGATCGTGACGCTGCTTCCAATTGTTTGTGGAAGGCCTCATCAACCTCCTCCTCCTGATCAGGGGGCCTGTAGCACACACCCACAACGGTGTCAGCCATACCAGCTCGCCCCTTGATTCTTACCCACAAGCTCTCCACTGCTACACCACTCTCCCCCAGGTGGAGTTCAATACATTCAAGCTGCTCTCTTACATAAAGAGCAACTCCACCACCCGATCTTTAAAGTCACTGCCAACCTAAGCCATTCTGTGATTCTGTGATTCTATGATAGCTAATGGTCTGAATTCCCCATACTTCCAGAAAAAAAAAAGAGAAAAAAAAGAAAAAAAAGAAAAAAAAAGAAATATCCTTTCAAAAGCAGTTCATCCCTACCTAACAGATGAGTGAATTTGCTTCTAATGATGCTTATCTTTCTCCAAGCATCTTGTATGCATCTTGAATAAGAAGCACAGATTACATACTTAACTTTTCGGCAGGTAATTTTACATGTGCTGAGCCTTTAATTTATAGCTAAGTGAGAATCAGTGTTGAAATGTAGCTGTCCTGTCTGTACTCAGTAGTATGTACTCAAAACACGGACATTTATATATTTATGTGAAAATAATATACATAAAAATCTCTCAGCGAACATCTGTGATGTCTTTTGAAATGTACACCAAAAAGAAAAGAAAAAAATTACCAAATGTTCCAAGAAATTCTTTTCAGAATTATTTTAAAAAGCAGACTGAGCAAAATCCAAGAGCTTCATTTCAAATAGAACAGCTCTTTTTAAGCAGCATTTGCTGTCCTCAGCAGTTCATTTCAGTACACATGCTCTTTGGAACTATAAAAGGAAAGAGTAAGTATGAAAAATCACATGTTATATCTCAACATGTGTCAGGCAGCAAATTCATTAGATGATGGTACTTTTTGTATTTCAAAAAAACAAGATCCAGTTGAAAATCTAACTGCAGTGAGGTTCACAATAAGCCACATTGAGTTGAACCAATCCCCAGTAACACAGTACAAACATAAGTCTTTATTCTTCATTCATGTTGCTGCCCTGCTGACAAACCTTGCTACTCTCTCTCTCTCTACTTGGGTTCCTCTTTATAAGTCTTTTCAAATGGCACAACATTGCTATGGCAGTCAAAATTTGAATTTTCTATTTTAGTCTTGACTCACATTGGATGTGAAACCACAATATTCAGTGATGTTCTCTGGTACCAGGGCTCTGACAGTGGTACACTGTGATAAGGCAGCATCCTTGAACTAAGGTATTTTTCATGTTCATGAACAAGAATTAACTTCTTAAAGCAAAATACAGGATGAGGAATTAAAAAATGCAATTGGAATGCACTTATATCTTGTCAAATCTCATCCTGTGTTGGCTATTAATCTTGGTACCTCTGGATCCTTCCTTCCTCCCCAGATTGCTGTCTGAAAAAAACTCTTTTTTTCTTTTCCCCTAGTGCTGTCTGGGTTTTTCTTCTGTGTTGAAATACTTTTCTCATCCAGCTCTGAACTGGTTTTTAGAACAGCTGGCATCAGTGAAAAAAATATCAAAGCAAATAGTTTTGGCATCGTCAAAAAACAGGTACAGTCAATGAAATTATCAGGCAGCAGGCTGAAAACAAACCAAAGGAAGTAGTTTTTTACACAGTATATAATTAAATTGGGGAACTCATTGCTAGAGGATGCTGTGAAAGCCCGATCAATAAATATTTTCAAAAAGGATATAGGCAAATTTATGGAGAACTAATTCACTGGTGGCTACTGAATACAAGGCTCACATTTGAGCCTTCCTTGAGCACTTGTGATGGCAGTCAAAAGTAACTTTCTGGAATGGATTTATTCTTGTTCTGACTTAGTGTGGTCAGTCTTATTTTCTCATGTCTATAAAGTATTTGATGAAATATGAGGGACCCTAGTGGGTTTAGACCCATGATGAAAACACCTCATGTGCAGTGTGTCTCAGTTTTATTCCAATCCATCAGTTCGTATTCCACTGTTAGATTACAGTCTGTTCTCTGAAGTTTTTACATGCAATCTGAGCCTGAGTTAACTGGAAAGATTATTTGCAGGTTTATCGGCAAAGATACAAAAAATACTTTGAGGCCTCATGTTTGGAGAAAAGACATACCTCCTCTATTGCCGTGACTGCAGAAATTATATTAATGTTAATTGCAAGAAAAAGTCACAGATTGCACCTAGACAGTGCCAAGTTTCAAAGAATCAGAGATGGAAAAGACCAATTATTTTTTTGGCCTAAAGGCAAGCTCAGTGTAGGATTGCTCCTTGATGTTAATTTTCCATTGTTTCAAATGTTTCTCCTGGTGAACTACTTTCCATGCAGAGTGAAATATGAAAGAAAAAAAATAATAAAGTGTTTGAGTATGTTATTACGCTTACATTAAAATGTTATTTGTTAGTGGTTTTAGAAATACTAGTTTTACATTACCTATTTGGCAGGAACTCTTTAGAAAAGCTGAGAAGTGGAAGGAGACAAAGACAATTCAGTCTGCTGAACCATGAACTTCAGTTTTTCTGACTCCAACTTTAGGAGCCATAAGAATACAAAAGAAACCTCCCTTGTCCAATTTTGCCATCACCAATACTGCAGTGATAAAAAAATGCATAGTAATTACTGGCTGATTACAACGCATCCTTTTTCTTCTCCATGGCTTTTGTCAATATGTATGTCATTACACTGTTTCATTGTTCCTAAGTATGATGAGGTGATGAAGGAAGAGAGCAGCAAAAGGACATGCTAATTTTGTATGAACCTTGATGATTCACATAATGTTAGTGTTTTTTTGCTTTATTTAATTTTAAGAAATAATAAACGCCTGTTATCTTTGGCTGCTTTTGTTCTGTTGCTGTTGTTGTTTTGCTTCGGTGGTGTATTGTTGAATTCATTGTTGTGACATCCCACAGGCAAACTGTGTTTTAGAGGGGATCCAAACAGAGCAGTGGCCTTCTAGATTAGACCTGTGGTTAGATCTTTCCTTCAAAATAAAACCACATTTGTGAATTTTTACTTGTCCATCTGGATGGCTTGAAAATAATTCCTTCTAAGAGTCTTGTTAAAAATCTAAAGTGTCTCGGAACTGTTGCTCCATTTTAAGCCCTTTAGAAATGAATGTAGTGCTCATTAAAACCTTCTTCCTGACCACCTACTTAGTGAAATCATATTGGTTGGTTTGGGGATTGTTTTAGAATTCACGTATTGATTTCAGTGTAATTCCAGGTATTTTACCTAGCAGTGAGAAAGAAAATAAGAGATCAGATGTTCCAGTCTTTTTTGTCCTGGTCTGTATTTCTGCTGATACAGGAAGAAGACTCTGCTTTTATTCTGCTTTTACCTTACTTTAACCAGAAACAGAATTTGGATGAGTAGATATTCTTTTACTGTGTGTGTGTTTGTTACAAGTTGCCAAGAGTTCCAGTCACATCCCCACTACTCTTAATTATCTGAATGAAGTTTGTCATCACATATATTTCTTGCTTCTTTCACTACCTCTAACACCAGTTGCAGATCACTTATGTGAGAACATCCTCTACACTAGGGAGAAAATTCTTGCTACCAGAACTAAACATGTAAGAAAATAAAGGGAAATTTGATCACAGACTTCATTTCAGTTCATCACAGTAGAAGTACTTCACCCACTCTATTGGTTTTTTTTTTTTTTTTTTTTTGTTTTTTTTTTGTTTTTTTTGTTTTTTTCTGGATAGCAGTCAGTTTCAGCTTTTTGCAACTTTTTATTATTTATTTTTCTAATCGATGAATCTCTGAAAAGCAAATGTAAGATTTCTTATGATGTCTTATTTTTTTCTTTGTTACCTTTCAAATCTCCTGAGTAAGCACTTGCTAATGTTCCACACTTGGAAAACTATTTCAGTGTAAGAAAGATAAAGCTGCTTTGACAGCAGTGTGTTCAAGAATTTCACTGTTTTTATCTAATTTTACTATTCTACGATCCCTGTTTCACATGTTTGAGGATTTTAACAGAGTTTTGCCTTGGCTTCATGGACACATTCACTTGTAATCTTTCTCTTTGGAAGATGAGCAGTTTCCCAGAACAACTCTTTGTCACAGGAATGCTGATTGGTGACACACCATAGGTGGATTTCCTGCTCACTGCTTTAGACTGAAAAGAAAGTGGTGATGAAGCTATTTGTTCCTTACCACCTGAGGTATATCACAGAACTGATATGTTGAAGTATCAATATGCAAGTGCAGTAGCATGCTTTCATCTTGAGTATTTTAGCTGGACTCCTCAATGACATGTCCAAAGTTTATCTCCAAGCTCATTCAGTCATTCCTACATTTTCCCAGCAAGGCAACTGTGATGATGATGAGACTTCTTTAGTGTGGATCTTTGACAACTGAGAGCTGAACAGAATAAAAGTTCATGTTTCAACCCAGGCCATTCTATGACTATGATTCTATGTTCAACTGAAGGCCTAATATCTCAGTTTTCACTGTTTTGGAGACTAATTAATTTCTCCTTTTTCATTTTTCCTTTCTCCAAAGAAGCCATGAAGCTATTTAAATGTAGAAAAGAACTGGATGGGAACTTGGTGATTAGAAGACAGAAAAGAACTGGTGAAAAAAATAGCAAAACCAAAACACACCAAAAAATCCCTGACGCCTAAAGGACTTTAAACATATGTTATATAGGATAGTAACAGCTGCAGCCCTGTTGACAATATAATACCACTGCAATCCCCAGGATATATCTCAGATACTGAATTTCAGACTGCAGAAGAATGGTGCTTGAAGATTCTTGAAAAGAATTGTGTTTGGGACCACTGGAAGGGGAAAGAACAGAGAGGAAATATCCTGATGGTCCAGTGCAGAAACTACAAATACAGACTGGTAAAAGTTAATGTGCCCACAGTAAGCACATTCATCTGATATGCAGACTTTATCTCATGTTATAGTAAGTTTCCACTGTTTGTTTTCTTTTAGTGCTAAGAGAAACCGAAGCACCACAAGTCTGTGGTAAAGGCTGTTGATTTTGTATTGATATGATATTAGCAAGTAATGAACAAATGTGAATATTAAAACAGCAACAGGCAGAAAAATATCAGTGATAGAACTGAAGAATATTGAAATCCATCTTTTTTTTTTCCTTTTTTCTTTTTTCTTTTTTTCTTTATTTTCCATTGAGCAACTGATAAGAGTATTAAAAACGCAACCATTTTATATCTTTCCTCTTCTTTGATTCTAGCAATGTTTGCTTTCAGGAACAAGCAAGTATAAAGCATAGGTGCTTCAAATTTCTGCTGTGAATTAAAGCTTCCACGCTGTTAGTACTAGCACTCTCCTCAGAGTGCTAGTTAGACTTCTCTAACTCAGAAAACAAAACAAAAAAACAACAAACAAACAAACAAACAAACAACTAATAATAATCCACCCAAATTCTGGAGTAATAAAATAAAATAAATTGTGTATAGTACTATATTTGCTTATTATCTTCTGCTTAATTCACTACTTTCACAAGATAAACAGCTTTCAGAAGAGATAAAAAGCTCTGTATTAACACCTAACCCCTAGTAATGTCAGCTGTCTTCCACATCCTCAGTACACTTGCATAAGAGAACTTACCCAACAGCAAAGTAGTGCCCTGGTCGTCACTGCTGAGCAAAAGTAAAATGGAGCCTCTTTGCACTACCTACTTGCTAAGACAACCCTGAAACTGATCATAAAAGTGATTCACAGTCCTACAGAAAATGTTCAGATGCAGTCTGTGCCCCGCAAAGTGCTTAAAGCAATGTCCATTCTTCCTGTGTGCATACCTTGCTATTCTGTCTGTGATCTGATCACAGCTCTACCAACTGCTTATGTGAAGGTTGAATTCCACCTTAGAAAGGTCCCAAATGCCTACCAAAGGACAGATGAAGTTACTGGAAATGTTTGTTCACTCTTCCCATGCAAACATATCCAGTGTGATTTATATCAATCTTACTTTACCACCTTGCAAAGGGGGTGAGCTCACGACAGTGGAGAGCAGTGGACATGAAACAGTGGGGAGAAATAGCCAGTTGTAGAGCACTGGGTCATCAGAACTTGCTGTCTAGTTTAAGATGAGATGATTGGGAATAATACACAATGAGGTTTGACCAGACATTAATACCAATACTGTAGATTTTTATCATTTGTTAGATTAATCCTGCCCAAGAGCAGGGCTTCAGGAAGAACCCAGAATACGTGACTTAATTGATTGCAGATGTTTCTAGTATTAGGGATTTCCACTCCAGTTTTACCAGCAGATGTAGAAATGCAGACTAGGAGAGGGCTAGTAATGTATTATCTCTGTGCATAGCAGATTGCTCTCCCATCAGTGATATTAGTCATTACAGAACAAGGATCCATAACGCTTCCAGGCAGGAGAGCTAGTGGCTGATGTTCAACTGTACTGGTGAAAGTAATAATACAAGATCACATGTGACAGAAAATTAGTACCTCGGAGTCAAGCACCAAGCTCAGTGCATCCCACTGTCTGTCAGAATACCCCACATTTGAAAACAGATTTAATATGTCATTACACAGAGCTCTGCTTTCCCTTCCGGCTCATTTGAGTTAGACAGAATAGCCAGAAGTGTGAAAGGGAGTTAAAAAGGAGAAAATGACTGAAGGTTTCTACTGTTCAGGAGTGACAGAGTATGAAAAACCCAATCTATTTGCCTGTAAAACAAACAACAAGAGTTGGAAAGGAGCACCATAGATGTCTACAATCTGTCCTGCAGCAGTGGTTGAACAAAACCTGTCTTCCACAGAAGAAGTTCTGTCAGCACTCACATCAGCAGCTTCTACATTTCAGCTGAGGGGCAGTTGGGAAAGCTGAGCAATGGTAATTCTTAACCTGTACAGAAAGCTATTTTAGCTGATGTTGACCTATTCCTTCTTTAGAGATAGCGAACAGCAGGAAAGACCAGAAAAAACAGACATGATCCTAATGGATGCTCCGGATCCTCCAGGAGTTCAGAGAAATTCATAAGCATAAAGATTTCTTGGCATAGCAAGCTTCCCCAGTTCCGTTTACAGTTTTTTTGTGAGTGGAAGTTTCTTTACAGATGGGTAAGATTTTACAGATAAACCTGTGGTAGTGCTCATTTCTAATGCTGTTTATAGATGCTTTCAGAACAGATTTTTTTCTAAATGGTTTGAATATGACTTGGCAATAATTGTTAATGGCTTTGTAAACAGCCTTTTTAGACTTTTACCTCTTCTTTTCCAGGTTTAGAAGTTGCTTCTGGGCATGTCCGAATACAAAATGTGTACCTCACCATACAGATACAGAAGATTTTGCGGAAAATAAAACACCTAACACATACTTCCTCACATCTCGGATAGGCCAAGCAAACCAGACAGTCATAATAAACCAAGTTATTCTTTTAACCCTCAGAACTATCAGGTATTTGAAGCTGTGCAATCTGCTTTTCTGTGGAACAGCTGCACAAGTGGCTACTTTTTGTATCTAAATGGCCAGGTGGTATAAGTAAAAATAACAATTACATAATAAATAATTACATAATAAATATTATCCTATTCTTTCACACTATTTTGACCTCTGATATATATAGGTCATACACTGCAATATTTATTTTGCTTTCATTGGTAGCTGAGTCTGAATTGGGGTTGAATGGACTGCAAAATCTTGCCAGCACATAGTAAATTCAAACATAAATCACAGTTGGGGAAATGCTAAAGCAAGCTTAAGCTTGTTTTGCAGGGAAGAAATTTTACAAGACTGAACTTGCTGGCAGTAATAATGCTCATCCCCTTTTGAATGATCTTTCAACTTTCTCTCTCTCTCTTTTTTTTTTTTTTTTTTTTTTTTTTTTTTTGGAGAATAGTTAAGTTGCAATTTTAATGCTTTTAGTGAGCTTCTGGAAATCAGTATCAGAATGTTATTTACATCATTAAGCCGAGCTGTGTCTGGAGAATTTCAATCACATCACTTTTATGAGACTCTACAAACTGAATGCTGAAAAGTCTTTTCTGGCACTTTTCTTTAAAGCAGAGCAGGGAGCAGAGGGAAAGGGAAATCTGAGAAAAAGAGTGAGAAACTTTGCACACCAAATGCATGTTTCAGTGATCAGTATTAATGGTTCCTCAGTGAATCTGTATGAACATGATATCCGTGCTGCAGATTTGATTTAGAATAGATTTGGACATAAGC
Organism: Centrocercus urophasianus; assembly: GCF_019232065.1. Lineage (NCBI taxonomy): Eukaryota > Metazoa > Chordata > Aves > Galliformes > Phasianidae > Centrocercus > Centrocercus urophasianus. The sequence continues at coordinate 10,159,284 of NW_024884142.1, read as the reverse complement.
TATGCTCTAATACTAAACTTTACTTCATAAAATCCATGGTTAATCTGGCCTTAATGAAAAAGAAATGTTAGTAAGTGGATGGTAAGATGTACAAGCAATTCTCCAGAGCTGTGGAGAGTGTTTCACGCCTCATGCACAGTACAAAGGAGACAAAAAATCTGTGCGCACATATAACAGGTATGCAAATCATGAATCTGAATGAGAAGGAATGTGTCATCAATTTCAAAAATTGAATTCAGGAGGTGAAATTGGCAGTATGATGTTGATGAATATAAAAAAAGAGATGATAAAAACCACCATTAAATTATTAGTTTAACATAAATGGTAATTCTGACATGAGCACATTAGCAGTAGACATGGCAGATCATGACAGCACAGACCGTGCCATACTCATCATCATTTGTATTTGTGTTATTTGTATGAAGAGAAAGGCTAAAAAATTTGCTTGGCAGAAAAAAAAACAAAACTATGAGAATGTCCAGGTGCTCTGTCATTCTCAAAGAGCTTTCACCCTGTATTTTATTTAAGTTATATGGCTTGCTAATGGAATCAAGGTAAAGTTGCAAACCACATTCTATTCTTAAGTAATCTTTCCAATGCCATTAAAGTCAACAGAACTGCATGGAGTAACTAAAAGCAAAAGCTGTCCTAATAGATCCCTCTAGAAGCAACCCAACTATTAACAGAGACTTTAATCTCCGCAGAGGTTAAAGTTGTAGTTCTTTTCCAGATAAAGTCTGATAGGATGGATTCTAATTAGATCTAGCTGCTTTCATTTATTTATTTATTTATTCTGTTAAGGTGTTTAATTTCCAGGTAATTGATGAGTATGTCTGACTACTGATATATTAAAACTGGCAGCAATATCTCAGAATGGGTTATCTTTTACTGAAGACCAATAAAATCTAATCACTGTAAGTGGATGTGGGTAATGATCAGAACAACAGGAATCTCAACATATCTTAACAGCACTAATGTTTGATATTTTACATCTCCAGTCAAAGCATGGAACAAACATTAACTAATTAACCACTGTAGCAATTCTACACCTTTATAAGTACTCCATATTTACTTTTCTACAGTAGTTGTCTTTTTGTAACTGAGCAAAACAAAACACAAGCAAATAATACATTATGCTTGACATTCTTTTTCCTAAGATTTCCACTATTTTTAGACTAAAGGACTTCATAAAATTCACCTTTGTGCCACAAGTGTTTTAAGGATGGTTTTCAAGCTCCTATGAAGCACAGAAGAGGGGATGGGATCTGGACAGAGATTTCCTAGACAAACTTGACACACACAAATCTGTGGGCCTGGATGAATCCCAGGAGTGCTCAGGGAGTTGGCAGAAATGACTGCCAAACCACTCTTTATCCTGTTTGAAAGGTGATGGAGAACAGAAGAGGTGCCTGAAGACTGAAGGACAGTCAGTGTCATTTGTGTCTTCAAAAAGGGCAAGATGGAGGATCTGGGCAACTACAGGCCAGTCAGTCACCCTTCTGTTCCTGGGAAGATAGAATAACTTATTCTGTATGTCATCTCAAAGCTAGTGGAAGAGACGATTGTCAGGAATAGTCAACATGGATACACCAAGGCGAAATCATGCTCAACTAACCTGGAAGCCTTCTGTGATGTCATCACCAGCTGAATGGATGGGGTGCAAGTGGTGGATGTTGTGCACCTTGACTTCAGTAAGTCTTTTGACGCTGTCTCCCACAATATCCTTTTAATGAAGCTTAGGAAGTGTGGGATGGATGAGTGTGCAGTAAGATGCATTGAGAACTGTCTGAATGGCAGAGTTCAGAGGGCTGTGATGAACAGTGCAGAGTCTACTTGGAGGCCTGGAACTAGTAGTGTTCCCCAGGTATCAGTACTTGGTCCAGTGGAATAAATTTAAGAGGTTGGGGTTCTCATATGTTTTTCTCTCACACAATTTATACCATAAGGGATGGAGAAAATGTCACAATTTGTCTTATATCTGGGTTACAAAGATAGGGGAAGGGAACAATTGCTGAAAGGCACTGGTTGCCTGCTTAGGGAATTTAACTTTCTGGCCTTATAGAGGCTTTTCATTTTTCATGCTTGACCCCATTGTAACCCCACAGATGTTATGGATGAAAAAGATTGGGTATACAAGAGTGGCGGATGCTTTAGAGAGTTATCATGGTTTACTGCATAGGTGTGTGAGGGAAGAGAGATGTGAATTCATGTATTTATTTTTTAATAGCTGTGAGGATTGGTAGAACTAATTTACACTTTATCTGTGTGTTACTTTATAATAGGGAGATGTCAGAGTAGGACCCAGGAGATACCTACTTAATATTTCTGTACTTTATATGGAACAGGAATTTTAGAGAAGTCTGTCAATATTTTAGAGATCACCTCTGTGAGGAGGATTTCAGAAGGGCTTGTTTATATCTAATTTGTCATGTTTGTGTATATTGTGGTGAGTAGCTGATTTCATGGCCATGAGGATTAAAATAGTGTTCTTATGGCTGTGCTTTGTTAGTGTTGTATGGAAAATGTGGGAAAACATCCCAGAAAAATATTTATCCATTCCTACATCTGTGTGCACTAAGTGCGCCAGGATGGCAACACTCATCTTAATTTTCTAGTCTTACTTGCTCCCATGCATGGAGGCTTCAACAGTGAACACTATGGAGAAGCAGCAGTAGAGAGCATTTGTCGAAAAACGCAAAGATGGTACTAAAGAAAGACTTTCAGTCTATGTGACACGCAGTGCCCTAACACAGGAAGTCCCAGCACACGATGCACTTGTGGGCCACTGCACCATGACATGTTACAGTGTGACAAAAATGCAGATTATGTGAGCTGGGAAAGCTTATGTGCAAAAAGATACAAAAGGGATGTGCTATAGCCACCAAGGAAAAATTTGTGTCATTATTATGCCATATTTTTATAATTCATACTTCATTCCCTTTCCATAATTTGAGGTCATGAAATTGGACAGACTTGAGACACTCTGATGGGCTGGGAGATGAGGGCTTCCTTGCTGGTAAGGTGATGTATATCCTCAATGACTCCTGACTAAAGATGTTGTGGATGTATAAAGTGCTTCTGATAGGTCTGTATCTGAGTGACTCACTCAATATCACAGAGAGGTCCTTGAGAAAACAGGAATTGCCCTAGACACAAAAATGTGACCTGTGAACTAGGCTGCCCTCTTTCTCCTCTGTTTTACAATTATGACCATGACAGTGAGTGGAGAAAACTAGTAGAGGCAGAAGCCTCAGTGCTCCACACCTTGTATCCCTTTTAACCATAGGCAAGAGTTGACTCCACTATCAAAAATACAGACCCTCCACAGACCTTGAGTCTCTATGAAAACAAAGGAAATTTTGCCATCCTCTGTGGCTTTAAGTCCAGATTTCGTCCTTTTTCTTTAAATTTCTTATTTTACCTGTCTTGGTAACGTGAGTTGAGAGTAGTGCAAATCAATGAAGGAAGCTTTTCCAAAATTGCTTTATTACATCAGCCTTCTAAAGAGCTGGTTTCTTTCTGAGGAAAAGCTGACAACTACACCAGACTCTGTTGAATTATGTATTGTACATCTGGGGAATAAGCTGCAATATGCAATGCAGTGAGCAAGGCTTTCCATATGCATTTGTCTAAGGATAAGACAGAAATCCATGTCCAGTAGGTGATAAACCCAGTAGTTGGTGTTCCAATTAGTTATGGCTGTGTTCAAAAATAATACTTTGTAAATGCACATTAAGGGCAATGAAGCACAAAATTACGCATGCAAGTATAACTCAAGACACTGAGCCTTGTTATTGGAAAGGGATTCTTGTAAAATAGCACAGAAAATAGTGCTGTTTCCAGGGTTATTTTGCATTCTGCCTTCTAAATTATGACTCTTGTAGACCGGGGGAGCAGATGTAAGAAAGATTTCAGTCAGGTATATCAGTGTACCTCAGTGCTGTAGGACTATATTGAACCATACATTCTTTGACTATGAGAGATCTTCCTAATTTTGAGGATCTTTATCTTTTGTAGCTGGAGAAAAAGTGAATGTTGGACCCTGACACTGAATTACATACACATGAATCAGTATTGGCCTATTTTTGCACTGAGGTTTTACAATGCAGGTTACAGGTTAAATGTATTCAGCACTAAAAGCCCAGGAAATTACAAAAAAAGAATCCTTTATCAACATTCACCATGTAGGCTCACTCCGCTGAAAGACAACCCAAACTCTCTGCACCTTCCACAGCTACAGACAATGGACTCACAGTTGTTTGCGGTACAGATGATCACTCTAAGAGCTTCAGAATCTTCCCATTTATACAAATAAATTCACAGAGCAATTCACAATTCCCTGCCATGAAACATGTGACCTTGAACTTCCTAACTCTAATTAACATTCCATTTCCCCAAACTATTTTCCTTCACCCCTGTCATTTCTAAAAGAATTTGCTACTGCTCAGTAGTATATGTAGGTACTTAATACCTATTAAGATGCTGGGTATATTCAGCCTCTGGATATTCCCTTGAAAGATGTAGTTCAGGTTAAGCATCTGCTCTGTAGGTGGTTAATTAGCAATAAACAAGTTGTCTTCTACATGTTAACAGCAATAATATTTTAACACCTTTCCAGAATAGGAAAATCATCCTTCTTTTCAATGGAGATTAGTTTTTATTGGGAAATTATCATTAATCCCTTCAGATGGTTGTAATGGTGCTCAGAGAGGCTGCAGTTTGTGGCCTGACCACAAACCCAGATTTTCTCATTGACAGAGACTGCATGTGTTTATTGCATAAAAAATACAATTGACTCTTCTAAGATAGTGTGGGTGCTGGAACACAAAACGGAAAAAGGCTCCCAGGCACAGATACTATTTGAATAAGAACACTGCAGTAAGAGGAAGAAAGACTGACAAAAGGGGAAGGAGTTGAGATGCTAAGAGCATCAGGGAGGAGACCGAGAAACTAACAGAGAATTCTGATCTGTGTCAAAGATAAGCAGCTGATGCTGAAATATGAAGGGTGCACTATGACTCTCTCTCCAGATTTACATTTTCTACTACATTACACTTAGAAGTGAACGCCAACTAATTCAGAGAAGTTTTAGAGACAAAGGTAAGAGAGATTATGAAAGTTGGTGGCCTCGGATGGTGCATTTATGTTTTGCAATAAGAGAAGTGCCATGAGATGGAGGGCACTTCCTGGCTATAATGGCCTCTGCTGCCATTCAGTTGTTACCTGAATTTGGAGATAGAAGTAACAAAATATGACAGGTGAATATGAGTATCAAAATAGTAAGTGTATAAATCTGTATTTTTCTTTATTTGTCCTTAAAAAAAACTAGAAGGGTTCAGCCGAGGAGCAGTGAAACAACTTTGGAAACTGAGTAGGATAGATGAGAGCAAGATGTACAGAAGAAATCCCATCTAGAAGCACTGGCATATGAACAGCAAGTAATGCTCACTGGTTTAATGGCATTTCAGCTTGGAGGAGACAATAGAGGTAAAATTCCACTAGATGGAATAGTTGAAGCAAATATTAACAAACCATGTGTGGAAACGTAAGTTTTGGGCCAACACGTCTATTATTTGCTTCATTTGGAAGAGCAGGAACACATAAAATACATCTTGCAAGTGTTTGGAACTGAGCTGAAGCAGTGCTCTTAGAAGGCCTTCCAGTGTAAGACTTGAGTAGATGAGAACATTCTTTTTCTATGGCCCTATGGATTAAGAACCAAGAAAATTAAAAGTGATTTTAGTTAATACGATAATAATAGTGGTAATAGTTTTATGTTTATTATGAATATATCCATATTCAGTGACAGAATTATTTTAAAAAGTGTATTATTTAAGGTTCTGAGTTCTATTTTTAAAGCTCTTCAGTTTCAAAGTGAAAAAACTGTTTTGAATACTTGTAAAAAGCTGAAACAAAATATCTCACTCAAATGAAAGCTCTTTCTTTTGAGAACATACAAAACATTTCAACATTTTCAAAAATGTTGTTTCTTTTTCTTAAAAATATTCACAAATCAGTAAGAATGTTTTGAAGATCTGATTGCCAGCTGTTGATGGGAAACTGCTAATCACATTGAAACTTTTTGTTTGTTTGTTTTGTTTTCTGAATTTACTACATTTGAAAACATTTTATCCTGCTCTTAGGCAAACCCAGATGAATGGGAGTTTTGGTGGGGCCTTGACTCTCAGGGAATTGCTTTATCTGCAGAACAAGATAATATCATGATTGGTATAGGACTGTCTGGGAAAAGACAGAGAACTCCTTTCACCATGTCTCACTTCCCTCTAAAAGCCTCCTGGCTTTCACCTTTTGTTTCTGGCATTTTTGACATGACACCATTTTGGAAATTGGAAACCAAGGCTACCATGGTCAAGCAATATGTCTCTCTCCTTTGTGCACCTGGTCAATAGTCTCTTGTATCATTGAACTCAGGGTACAGATGGCTTACATAGCTGAAAGACCTACCACACTCTTGCTGCAACATGATCCACTACCAGGATTTGGTTCCTTAGGCAGAAGATATTAATTGTATTTAGACTGGATGACTAAAATACTCTAATGAATTTCAAATTTTTTCCATTAAAACTCTGCTTAGAGAATACAACAATTTCAATGCCTTTGTTATAACTGAAACTTTATAATGACTAATGTTCATGTGTTCCGTATGATATTAAGGCTTATAGAAGGAGTTTTTGTTACATAACAGCATTTTTTGTCAATGTGCATTTCCTAGATATCATTAGAATTTTAGGGTCAATAAAAAAATGTCATGAGGTTTACTGAAAAGCATTAAGACACATTTATTCTGCTGAATTGGTGGAGAGGCACTTCCAATAACACTCTAGACTGAACCTAACTCCCAGTTTCATCACTGAAAGTCATACAAATATATTAGATGCATAAATATCTTCCTGAACCATTACTCTTAATGGCATACACATAGCAAAAATCAATGTCACCATTTTTAAGTGATGCATTCAAAATGTTTGAGAATTGACCTCTACTGCATTCATTCTTCTTCAAAACTTTTGCCTACTGATGTAATATTTGCTTTTGTGAATCATGACAATCTGTTATCAGTAGATAAGCAACATTCTCCTGCAGTGTATAAATAGGTATTAAGGAGCAAAGACAATTACGGTACAATCAGGGTTCGTGCATCAGCTTCGGGAGTTGGTCTGAAACTGTTAATTTACTTGATGCTTGGCAGAGCTGGAGATTGCTTACAGGAAGGATAATTGCAAGCTGAAAATAACAAGCTCTGTGGGCTTGTTTTAGATACTTCTGACCATCCAACCTATGTGTCAGAGGTTATCTCAGGGTTTAGGATGGCAGAAGCACTATCCGCTCAAATTTCCAAGTTATTCTCTAAATTGATATAACCTATTTTTCTTACAGATGCTTTGCTTTGTTTTTATTTTTTATTTTTTCTAACAGATAACCTGGAATCTATAACATACATCTTGGTGCTTTTCAGACAACTCATTTAATTTGGACTCTAACTGTGACATGTTTTGTTTTACCTATCTGACATTTGGGAACAGTTAGGAGAATATTTATAAACAGAGGGAATTTCATCACTTGTTATATTTTCCTGTCCATGTAACATGTATAGATCTAGATCTTGGCACCCCACATCTCTCATCAAGAAGCTGAACTGCTGGGCCAGGAATGGACAATTTCTGCGTGAAAAAGAGGACAAACAAAAGCCAGCCCAGCTTCCTTGAAGACAACTTCCTGATGCAGGTGGTTGAGGAATCGACGAGGAGAGGGGTACTGCTGGACCTTATTCTCACTAATAGAGAAGGGCTTGTCAGGGAAGTAAAGGTCGGGGGTAGCTTGGGTTGTAGTGACCACGAGATGGTGGAGTTCAAGATCCTGAGTGGAAGAAGTAAAGCAAAAAGTACGATTGCTATCCTGGACTTTAGGAGAGCCAACTTCGATCTCTTCCGGGGCCTACTTGGAGCTGTCTCATGGGCTAGGGTGTTGGAAGGCAAGGGGGCCTGTGAGAGCTGGTCGGCATTTAAGCAGCTCTTCTTCCAAGCTCAGGATCGGTGTGTCCCTGTGAGGAAGAAATCGGGAAAGGGTGGCAGGAGACCTGTGTGGATGAGCAAGGAGCTCATGCACAAACTCAAAGGAAAGAAGAGGGCCCATGAAATGTGGAAAAAGGGTCTGACTACTTGGGAAGAATACAGGAATGTTGTCAGGGTCTGCAGGGATGCGACAAGGAAGGCTAAAGCCTGCCTGGAATTAAATCTGGCAAAGGGGATAAAGGATAATAAAAAAGGTTTTTTCAAGTACATTAACAGTAAAAGGAAGACTAGGGAGAATGTGGCTCCCCTGCTAAGTGACGGGGGTGTTCTGGTAACGGGAGATGCTGAGAAGGCGGAGATACTGAATGCCTTCTTTGCTTCTGTTTTCAGTGAAAAAGCTCCCCCTCGGGAATCTGAGACCCTGGAGGTTAGTGAGAGGATCTGGGGAATGGAAGACCTCCCTGCAGACAGGGAAGAGGTGGTCCAGGAACGCCTAGGCAACACCAATGTTCACAAATCCATGGGACCCGATGGGATTCATCCACGGGTGTTGAAGGAGCTGGCAGAGGTGATTGCTGAACCGCTTTCTGTCATCTTTGAGAAGTCTTGGAGGACGGGGGAGGTGCCTGAAGACTGGAAGATAGCCAACGTCACCCCGGTCTTCAAAATAGGCAAGAAGGAAGACCCAGGCAATTATAGGCCAGTCAGCCTCACCTCTGTCCCTGGAAAGGTGATGGAACAGCTTGTATTGGATGTCATCTCCAGACAACTGGAAGAAGAGGAGGTTATCAGGAGTAGTCAGCACGGGTTCACCAGGGGGAGGTCGTGCTTGACCAATCTGGTAGCCTTCTATGATGTTGTCTCTGGCTGGGTGGATAGGGGAAGAGCAGTGGATGTAGTCTACCTTGATTTCAGCAAGGCATTTGATACTGTCCCCCACAACATCCTTATAACAAAGCTGAGGAAGTGTGGGATAGATGAGTGGACAGTGAGGTGGGTTGAGAACTGGCTCACTGGCAGAGCACAGAGGGTTGTTGTTGGTGGTACAGAGTCTGGTTGGAGGCCTGTAACCAGCGGTGTGCCTCAGGGGTCGGTGCTGGGTCCGGTCTTGTTCAACATCTTCATCAATGACCTTGATGAGGGGATAGTGGCCACCCTCAGCAAGTTTGCTGATGATGCGAAGTTGGGAGGATTGGCTGACACGCCTGAAGGCTGTGTTGCCATTCAGCAAGACCTGGACAGGCTGGAGAGCTGGGCAGAAAAAAACCGGATGAGGTTTAACAAAAGCAAGTGTAGAGTCTTGCATCTGGGGAGGAATAATTGCATGCACCAGTACAGGTTGGGGGATGAGCTGCTGGAGGGGAGCTCTGCGGAGAGGGACCTGGGTGTCCTGATGGATGACAGGTTGGCCATGAGCCAGCAGTGTGCCCTTGTGGCCAAAAAGGCCAATGGCATCCTGGGGTGCATTAAAAAGAGCGTGGCCAGCAGGTCGAGGGAGGTGATCCTCCCCCTCTGCTCTGCCCTGGTAAGACCTCATCTGGAGTACTGCATCCAGTTCTGGGCTCCCCAGTACAAAAAAGACAAGGATCTCTTGGAAAGAGTCCAGCGGAGGGCCACGAAGATGGTGAAGGGCCTGGAGCATCTCTCCTATGAAGAAAGGCTGAGTGAACTGGGTCTGTTCAGCCTTGAGAAAAGAAGACTGAGAGGGGACCTGATCCAGGTCTACAGATATCTAAGGTGTGGGGGGCAGAATGGCGAGGCCAGACTGTTTTCAGCAGTGAGTGGAGACAGGACAAGGGGAAACGGCTGGAAACTGCAGTATAGGAAGTTCCGCACAAATGTGCACAAGAACTTCTTTACAGTGAGGTGACGGAGCACTGGAACAGGCTGCCCAGGGAGGTGGTGGAGTCTCCTTCTCTGGAGATGTTCAAGACCTGCCTGGATGCCTACCTGTGCAACCTGCTGTAGGGAACCTGCTTTGGCAGGGGGGTTGGACTCGATGATCTCTGGAGGTCCCTTCCAACCCCTACAATTCTGTGATTCTGTGATTCTGTGATTCATATGAGTAGCTATATTACTGAGCTGAGCCTCCATCTCGTGCTTGAAACACTTCCATTGGTTGGTTGTCAGTAGTGTGATGCATACAGACCAGCACTTTGTGAAGAAACTCTACCCTGGGATGTAGCGATTCTGAAGAAGAGACAGAGTTTGCTGGAATTAATAACACACAAGATCCATGCTGCCTAAATGGACCTTTTGACTTGTATTGAAATTTTAGATGCAAAAATATCACTGGTGCTAAAGCAGAGAAAGCTCTATATCTGCTCAGTAGATATACCCAAGAAAAGAACATGTTGGAACAACTTAGGCCTGGCTATCTCTCTAAGGGAGCCCAAAATCACTTGCCTCCATTGAATCTATGGGGGGTACTGACGCATGGAGATTGGGCTATCATGGCTACATCTGTGCCAATTCATTAGAGATGTGTGGGACAATCTGTTGCTGAATGTGGCTGAATAGCACAGTCTGGAGGCATGCTGCAGTCAGCCCTCTTACTTCCTGAAGTGTGGTAGTTTCCTCTAGAATATTAACCACAAATGTTTCTTCCGCTGAGGCACATAGAGCTATCAAACAAGATCTTCCTGGGAGCCATTTGAAAGAACGCTGTTTAACCTTGGAGGAAAATATCTTTAAGGACACTCCAGCAATTTAATTCTATAAATAATTACGTCCCAGTTCTTAGTTCCAGTCTCAGACTTCCAAACTTTCCAGCCTAGACGTAGCCTGTGTCTCCAAAAACCAAATGCAGCTGAATCAAACTGGATGCTATGCAGAAAGCCCATCTCCGGTGTGGACCTAGATGCTGCTTAGATATCTGCAATATTCTTTAAGTGTAAGTGGACATTTAATACATCTCACAAAATTCCAAGAGAAATTTACATTCATCAGATTCACAGAAAAACTTGACTATATACAGTTATGCTAGTTAACACTTAAATGGGACACTGGGAGCAATATAAAACCTGGTATTTCAGGTTTTAAAAATATTCTTAAATTTTAAGGATTAGCATGAGATCTTCCTGGCAGGGAGATAGGGACAGATTATTCCCCATCTGCATGCTGTGGAATTTCCTACATGTTTTTCCAAAGCATCTGGTGCTGGCTGCCATCTGAAATAGGTTGGGCCGAGTTAACTAGGGTTTTCTGCCCCCTGTCCTCCAAAATGACATTTTCTATGATACCAAATGGAGATGAACTCAAGTGGGGCTTTTTGCTAATTATTTTCTCCGCACTGTTCAGCACCTAGCCTGAGATTTATGCTTTCTGGGCTTCTTTTGGTTGTCTTTTTCCCTAGTATTATTAAAGTATTAGCTCATCACTACAGTATGAGTTGCAACCAATAAGTTTTCAGCCATTCGTACTTACTTTACCAGAAAAATTTTATTTCTGTGTTTCAGGTTCAGTGCCTAGAGTGTTTGCTTTTTCTATTGTTCCCTCTCATTTCGTCAACCAGTAATGAGATTCTGTAAAAGTAAGAGCTGTAATGGGGAGTACTTTAGAGCAGCAATACTTCAGTAGCTTCCACTGCTCTAAGGAAACACATGCATGGATAATTTGCAGCAGAAACCAGCTTTTTCCTTCGTAAACAATCCCATAATCTCCCAGCAGTTTACTGATAAATATGAGGATTCACATCTCCAACAGATAAATATTGAAAAGACTCTTTGGATTCCCAGATTACTGCCATAATTTCCTGGTTATATTGCAAAGAAACAACTAAATAATCCACTATGTGACTAAGAATTTTTCCCAAGTATTTGCAATAGTTGTTTCCAGTTCAGTGTATTTGTGTATTCTCACCTTACATGCGTACACTAGAATATGTAGACCAGCAGAGGGTTAAAGAGAGAATTGTTGCAGGAGCTTTAAGTTAAGAAAATTTAATTAACTAGAGCTTCAGAAAAAGTGGAAGAGAGCTCTCTAAGCTAAAGAAAAAAAAATGCTGCAGACTTGACAGCAGTACTGGAAATCCCAGTCACCTCCAAGCCTGTGTATTCAACTACAACTACAGCAGCTAGTAACAACTTATTTTCAACATAATGATTTCTAATTAAGCACTTTGAAACATATTTCAATTCTGGGAAAAACTGAACGTGGCACTAAAATTCCAGCATGCACATCCTTGTTCATTAATAATGGTAATGTAGCAGTTTTGTCTAGTATTTCTACTTGTTGGATTATTCTAACACATCCACATACATGCTCGTCTCCTTTAAGTAGTTGAAACAGAAAAAAAGAAAGAAGATAAAGCTCTTTTTAGATAATCCTACCCAATTTTTAGGAAGATCTCAGATTCATGATGAAGACACAAAGCTTCTGTAATGGATATAGGCTCCACACTGGAGTGTAATACTCTTTTTACGGTATTACCCTCGATTCCCGCAGTCTCAGTTTCTCAGATGCTCTAATCATATTCCAGAGTGCCAAATACAATTGCCAGCACTTGCCAGTTTTCCATATTCACAACAAAAGAGCAGCAGCCCACTGACCTATCTAAAGGAGAAATTATAAAATGTGCTAGCTGGTGTCAGAAGGCGTACATCTACAAGAGTAAGAACTCAGGGGACACCTTGAATGAAAATAAGCATCTGAGCAGTTGAGAGTTTCACATATCAGAGCTGATTCACAAAGGACCATCTTAAAGTTAATCATCCGGTTCATAAGACATTTGTGACCAGTGAAAGCTGAATGAATAAGATAAAAGTGCATGGCACCAAGCAAGTGTAGGACCTACAGACAGTACAAAGTAGCAGTGTTAGTTTATGTGAAACCAGCAAACAGGTAAGTTAATAATTCTCTACTAATTAATTTTCCAGATGATTTGTAGGGCTTCATCTTGAATCTGATTCACTTTTTTATTTTTTTCGTTTACTGTTACTGTTGCATCTAAAGACATAACTAATAAGAAAAGAGGCTATGAAAATGGAATGGATTAATTAATACTACAGGTAGGATGGATCTCAATGATATTAGGTACTTAAAAGTCAGTTGTCCAAGTCTTGGGTAGATCCCAAAGGTAGGAGGAATGCAATCCACTCCTGGCTCTTCCTTCTTTCCATCCACAGTAGAAGGAAACCTTGTGAACCTAAACTGCATAATTGACTTTTAGGTATGTAAGACTAATTGAGGAAAATCTCACATTACATGATTGAGCTTATGGAGTAAAATTAGCATACAGCAGATAGTGGAATACTGTTGTAAAGGTGGGAAGAAAATAGTTTCACATATATGTGTTACATAAAATGCTTGAAAAATGACTTCTGTTAGGCTCTTACCTTCCATTTCCAATGGATGACAAACCTCATAGCTATGACTGGGAGCTAGAAGCAGTCAGGATATAAAGCAGTAACTTTATATTAGCAAAGACAGTAGGAGCATGATGAAAAAAGGACTACATGGCCCTCAGAAGCTTCACCCTTGCATCCTGAAAGTGAAAACTGCTTCATGAACTGAAAGAACATTGTATACCCAATGGATTTCAAGGGTCTTTAAAACCTTGGCACTACCAGCATCTCACTGAAATGTAGTTAGGTATCTGACAAACTGGGTTTTTATTATTTTAGCCCTTTTTTTTTTTTTTTTTTTTTTTTTTTTTAATTGCTCACACTTTCTGAAATGTTTCTGTTCCAAATATGTTGCTTTAAGGAGATTGTTTCATCTCTGACTATGATTGCTATTGCTCCCAGCATGAGGAGACATCTAGATGATGGATATGCCAGAGCTGTTAGGGTAATTGCTGTTGGAGTACATGGGATTTCAAACTCCAGGTCTGGCCTGAAAATGGGAGAACCACGTGCAGCTGAAATGATCAGATCAGATCAGTATAGGTTATGATGAATGAGAACAAAATGGCTATCAAGTGATAAAACCCTCCAGTCCCAGCTGGAACCTTGGTAGTTTGAACATGAAAAGAGATTATAGATTCTGGAGCTGTAAAGGGCTTTTTGCTCACTTTGGTAAGGTTAGTAATTTTGTGAAATCTTCAGTAAGTTTAAAGATTATCAGGAGCATTGATTGCCACAGAATTGGGTTTAGATATCTTAAGTGTGCGTCAAGAAACTGCTGTTTTGAGATCTGAGACTGCCAAAGGGCTGGTTGATAGTCACTATCTAGAAAGACTTTTCCAGTTGAATTTTCTCTTCTATATGAGACTTTTCCTTGTCCCTCTACCAACCATATTTCCTTTGGCGTCCCCACTCGAGCACGGGGGTTGGGGTATGTGACCTCCAAGTTCCCTTCCAACCTCTACGATTTTGTGCTTCTGTGATTTTTCTCTTCTCACCCATCATGATGAAACCAGCAACACAAAGCATGTGCAAACACTGCTTTTTCTCTATATGCTTTTTTTTTCCCCCTGTTCCTTTGAAATACTTTCCAAGGCTTTTACTTTAATGATAGCTCCAAACCGTTTCCTGTACTTTGCTTAATCTTTCAGTGCAGATCTGCTCACAGCAGACGGCTCCTCTTATTTGCATGCCAGCACAATGTTAAGCCCTTTCAGCCTGATTTGAGTGATTGACAATTTTAGTTCCTTTTAGCAGTCTGGAACAACTGATTTACCACCGTGGGTGTAACTGCTTTCTTTCTGACATTGTTAATTTACCAAAAGGATTGTGTTCTTGTACATTTACTGAGATTAACAGAAATTGGAAGTAAAAAATTATGTAAGTCAGTTGCAAACTTATTCTGAATATTTTCACTTAAGCAGTTTTTCATTGCAAAACTAGGCTTTATATGCTATCTCCAGCAAAGGTATAATTGATTGAGATGTGTATCACACTTTTATTTCTAATTAAATAAATAAAAAGCACACATATAACTAATATTTATGGAAAAATCAGTAATAGAGCTTTGCTCAGTTGTTTTCATTCTACTCAACCACAAACAAAACTGAATTCAAACCAAAATATTTGCAGTCAGTCCAGGTTTCATTTCAAATTTGGAATTTAGCTGAAATTATACTGAAGAAAAACATGAGAAATGAAGAGGTAGTTAATTACTTTCATATGCTTTGTTTTGTTTCCTTTGGTTTTTATCAGGAGCAAGGAAGCTATGGCAATGAATATTGTGATATTTTGAATTGTGTAAAAAAACACTACATAAAGCACCTTGTAGGTTTGCAGTGCTGCTCTCTATGGCCTTCGTATGTCAAACCCAAGCTCTGCATTCCTAAGGAAGTACAAGATGGCATCTTTACTTTGTAGAATGCCTGATCTGAAACTAGCAACCACTCTGTGGGGTCGAGCTAAAAGCTTCATTGAAAATTCCTGCTCATCAAAATCCAAATTGTTTCCATAGCAGTCTGAGTTTAACATTTTCCAGCCATAATGAAAAAATGTGCTTTTTCTTCCACATTTATCCAAGTTCTGCTCATTTGATAGTGATGTTCCCTGTTTTTTCTTTTCTTTTTTATATTTTCAAAGTGTAATTTACTTAGAGAATAAAAATACCAGTTTTGACATGTAATTGAAATCAGTTATATAAAAGGTTTGTTCTCTTCCTAAATGCTATATGCTGAAGAAATTACTCTGAAAAAGTTTTGATTGGTACGACTTTAAATTCCTTACTAATATGTTGTGAACATACTCTTTTTTGTTTGTTTGTTTGTTTTGTTTGTCTTTTTGTCTTTTTTTTTTTTTTTTCTTTTTTAAAAGCCTAATTTGGATTTAAATCTTATTTTCAAATCATGTATTTTTCATTTCCATCGAGGTCTCATTTGTAGCCTACTGTGAACAACAACAAGAATATTTACACGAAGAAATACCAGACAATGTCAGTATAGGGACTTCTGCAAGGAGAGTAGGAAAAAATAACTCTTTTTATTTGCAAATAGAGAAAAATATTTAACAGTGGTCTGACCAAAGAGACCACCTAACTTCCATTTCTGAATTGTACCTTTTGTAGGACCAAGTAAAAGCATTAGGTAAGACTTAAGGAAACTTTTAAGTAAGGATGTTAAGGTATGGTAAACCTACAGAAATGCTGTGGAACACCGGCAGAAATTGCCATACTCCTGCTAACACTGCTTTACTTATGGCCTATTGGTGCCAGCTGGGTCCAACAATGTTCATGACACTCAAGACGGTCTTCTGGCCCACATCTAGGAAATCTGGAAACGTGATGTCAGCCTAAGGGCACATACCAAATGGGGGCAAGCATGTTTAAGCCTTGCCACAGATGGGTGATGCACAAGGGGAAATGACAGGAATACACATAGTTTAAGGAGCCAGAGGAAAAGGGCGCAGGGCAACAGACTCACTAGAAAATGACTTCCAACAGCTTCACTAAAACAAAGCCCTACAGCCTGATTGTGGAGGTGACTGCAAGGACTCTGCTAGCAGTTCATGCTGGAAGTATCCATTGCCATGTGGTCCTTGTTACTGTCACCCAAACTCATTAGATAACACTGACATTTAGCTTTGCTCTCAGCTGCCGTTGACATACCAAGTGGGACATGGACCCACCTCCTCTGAGGAGCTGCTCTTTCTAATCCTAATCTCTGGTACTAAGGACAATCTTCCCAGTGCTGGCTGGGGGCAGCCCACTGCTAAGTGAGCAGCATTTCCAGAGTAATGGATAAAAGCAGTTGTATCTCAGTATAGGGTCAGATAAAAGGCACACAGCAGAATGTTTTGAAATGGACATCTGGCATGCAGTAAATGCATTTAGGAAGCAATAAACAGCTCATTTTGAATGACTTCTGCAATTGGTTTCAACACAAGCAGTTGGTAAAAAAACAAGCTTTTAGAAAGGTCATTTAGTGCCATATATAACCCATCTCTTCGATTTAAACTGCTTAGCAGTGTACAAAGCAAATCCCAGCCCGTTTCTGGCCTGATAATTAATAGGGTCTTCTACTCTAGCTAGAGCAGTACGAAGAAAGTGAGTGTTGTCCTTAATAACTCACCATTTGAGTTGCCAGTCTTTCTGAAAGAAGATGATCATTGAAATCCAAGCACAATGCATATGAAATCTTGTATCTTCATGATGAACACAGAATCCATGTTCCCTTAGTCAGTAACACATTACATCTAGTCATTACAAACAGAGAATAGGACTTAATACTGGAATTTTCTTGTCAATATTCTGTTCTAAGGGTGTAAATAAAATACAAATATTAAGTAGTTCATTTTCTAACACTTCAATATATGTATTTAAGTATTCTTCCCTATCATTGGATGTGCTAGACTAGCAGCATGAGAATTACAAATGTAAGTTTCTAGTGATAAATGAATGAATTAGGGTTCTACACTGGCCAGAAAAATTAGCATCGATTTATGACAAATACGTAGCATTTACTCTGGGCAAGGATTTCTCTGTGCTGACTGTGGTATCAGAATCCTTTTGGCTACAGCTAGTGCTAGCCAGTACAGCTGCCTAATCCTCTGCACAAGCTCTTGAACATTTTCTCTAGCAGATATATCTTTAATAGCATACATCTTTGCATAGAAATATGAACCAAGAATTAGAACATTCCGTTTTTTGAGACTCAAGGGCTTTAGTAGGCTAACACCAATATCTACACCAGCAGAAATCAAACCACCAGTGCCATGCACAAAATCCATCCATTCATACAAGCTAGTCTCCTTGCTTCCCCTTAGAGCTTTGACATTTAATATTCACTGGCTATCATGCTGCTTTCTGGGCCAACGAGACAAAGTAGCTGTGAAAGAGGATTCCTACAAGAACCTCTTATAAGAGATTAGTAATGTTCAGAACAGGAGACTGCCAACCACAGGAAGATCACCTGTCTTGCTGGCAAAGTTAAGTGCTTCGGCGAACAATGATTTGGCAATGTCGTATGCTTTTATCACATCTAGCTGAAGGTTTATATGCATTGTCTTCCCACACGTTTCCCTCTTAAAGGAAGAGTGGGTTGGATTGAACACCTTTCAGAGATAAGCCACTCTGGGAAGTATAGAAACTGGCAACAGCAGCTCAAGGTGGTACTCTTGACAAACTGAAGTTTGAAGGATCACAAGTGCAATTACTAGATAATAACATGATTCTGAATCACATCCAACCACTCCAGCTCCTTTGAAACTTGTGGGATATTTAAATTATTTTAATATATAATTTGAGTTGATGAATATTTTTGCTTGAATATAAATTAAATAATTTTAAAAGTGTTGTGTGCCTATGTACAATTGAGCAATATCAGAAATGTAACAGTATTACACAATGGAAAGTGTAACAATGACAGCAGAGCAGCAAGATCCCAGACAGCAGCAAGTGAGGATTCACTCAAACGTGACAGTAATAGACACAGAAATAAGGGGAGAAAGTTACTAAACTTCAGAAGACCTCAGGTACACAGATATCTCCAGAGAGATACCCTTGCCTCCACTGCCAACCCTAAAATGAGGTCTGGGAAGGAGTGGATTTTTGTTTCACCCCTTCTGGTCACTCAGGCGCATACACCTGAGCATCCCTGGGTTGGCCCTGCCTTCCTACCAGGTGCTCAGTCACTGTCTCAAGCTGTGACTTAGCATTTCCACTACAAATACTAACAGAAGTTTTCTTTTCATGGTGTGTTTTTAGCACACAACTTTGGTTCCTGTAGTCCATTGTTTCAGAGAGTAACATCTAAATTAACAGATCTATTATTTGTTAAAATTCAGTCAAAAAAAAAGTGTTGAATTGGAAGTTAAGAAAGAGAGATTATAAGATAAATAATTACCTGCTTGGCTTCTAAGAGATTGCTTGAAATCAGAGAATTCTGGGGAGAAGAGAGTTGGCTGACTTCTATCTTTATCTAGAAAAGGCATTGCTTAGATACAGACAGGCTGTATTCCCTTTTTAGTTATAAATATCAACCTTGGTTATTAATAAGCTAGATCATTTGAAGAAATTATCCACCTTTTCTTGTCTGAAAAAGCACTGTGATGAGTCTATGCCAAACATTTTCTTGGCAGGACCACAGTAATTTCAGACAGTATTTGGCTGGAAGAATGCCTGTTTCCAATTGCATAGTCCCTTGCAGAAGTGGATGCAGGTAAACTAGGAGAGGGACAGATCTGCTAAGTGCAGCAAGTAAAGGAAATTGGGATGGGGTCTTCACACAGCAGGTTCTCACACTAATTAAGAAGTGGGAAAAATGAATGTGAGGATGGATGACCTTCAAGAAAAAGCAGCTCTGTTTCTTCAGCTCCCTTAATTCATTCACAGTTATGTCAATCCAGATATCTTATACTGATAAATATTTTCCTCTATGGTTGAAAAATCAAAATCTAATCAGTTTGGTTCCAGTAGGCACAACTGATGCCTAACCATATCTTAGCATCTGATAGCTGGAAATGCATATTATCAAGCAAGCATCCAAACAACAAGCAAACCAAAAAACATGCAAGCTTTTAAAATATAACTTCAATATTTTAGGGGGAATGAAGCAGAAAATGTGTTAAGGCACCTCCTTTGCCTTTCCTAGAGCACCTTGGCAATACAAGCATCATAGTCTCCCTGTCACACAGACATGCCAAGGAGTCACAGGCAAGGCATTCTATGGACATCCATACAACAACATATCAGTGTCACAGGGTAGTTATCTGTGTCTCACTTCACAACCAAAAGCAAATGATCATCTTTAGCTTTTAATAAAAAAAATGGACACCTAACATGGATCAGACAAATCGTGATGAAAAGAGGAAAAAGGAAATAGCTCATGCCTGTTTGCTCTTGCAAACTTCTTGATTCACATATGGTGAATCACACCATCAGTGTCCATCTGTCTGAGCTTCCCACAAGTGTCAGATCCAGTACATCTGCTGCAAATACACCTATGCCTAACCCCTACCCCATGTGGAGGGTATTAGACTGGCTACAAGGAACACGAACTCTGGTACACCTTCAGTAAAACAGAGACCAAAGGATGCAATAGTGTCTAATTTCATGAAAGTGTGTAGCAGATCATTCACCCAGGAAGGAAGTGGAAGGTGTGTATACTTCAGATAATAGTTGAGTGTGATTCCACATAGACAGTTGACTCAACTGTTGCATGTTGAGTTGCAACTTACCTTTTTATCAACTTTTTTTCCTTTTCTACCAAGTAGCATTATGAGTCTGAGAGCTGCAACTTTTGACCACCATTGAGAACTATATGCAACAAAACTACTTCTAGACTTACTTTCTGGAGAGAATGACTCCACTGTTATCTGGGGATACGTGTCTTCCACCTTCTTCCTGGGTCTATGATCTACAACATCCTTTTCCAAAATGGTGCTTCATGTCACGATACAGTTCATCAGCACTCCCTTCTCCATCACCAGCATTAACCTCTGAACCCATCAATTTGTGTCAATTGTGGTAATGCATTACTACTACCAGGAACTGCTGTCCTGCTAGTGGGGGTGCTTCAATGAATTAAGACTGCTTCAAATATTGCAGTACTGCTCCAAATCCAGCCCCACAGCATTTTTATCAGGGTTTCTCATTTCACTTAGTTGAAAACAACCTTTCTTTTTTTTAAAAAAAAAGAAGTGTCACTGCTTGCAGAGAGATTGTTCTGTTTCTCCTTTGGTCTTCAGAAAGGACACAGAAATAGCTGGACTTCAGCTTCTCTCTCGAGAGTTACTGGAGGAAAGAAGTGGAAGGAGAAGAGAAGCAGAAAGCATGATAATTAGCATTAATTGCAGGCACATATGATTAATGTTATTTGTATAATAGCATTTAACCAACAGCAGCACCCTCATAACAATAGGTGGTTTGAGGGAATGTTGTGGCAAATGTAAGGAGTTTCTGTTGGTGGATAATAATGTGCTTCTGCAAAAAGACTCACTTCATGATTCATGCATTAGAGTTGCAAAAATAACAGCAAGGGGGAAAAAATAGCTCCTGGCTACAAATACCAGACTGCAGCTGAACCTTGCCAGCACCTTCATGAATATTACAAGGACACTGACTTATCACTAGTTTATTATTTTATACAGCACTCTCTTCAGATTGTTAATAGGACTAAATGAAACAAACTGCAAGACTTTTTTTTCTCCATCCATACTCTACGCTAGTATGTAGACCTTCTAAATAACCACTAAAATAGTGCGCTCTACTTGCTGAAGCCTATGAATATCTTTGTGAGAATTATCCTTTTGGTATTACCTCTTTCAATAAGAAAAGGAAAAAAAAAAAAAAAAAAAAAAAGAGGGCCCAAATGTTTTTTTCCAAAGGCCACAGAAACAGACAGCTTTTATTGTAAGTGCTTGCACTGCTGTTCATCTGAAGGCTACAGGAAATCAGGTCTGTGAGGGTCACATCCTCAAGTCATTTTTTCTGTGGCCATCTAATGGTTTGTTCGAGTCACTTTTCTATCCTGGTCTTGGAGAATATGAGGAATGTTCTGTTACACAAGCTGTGGCTCCAGCTCTATAGAGACATGTGTGATATGCTAAATTTAATCCTCTCTGAGTCTTGCTAGTTTCAATGAGATTATTCATCTGAGCAGAATAGTTCTGTAGCTATAAAAATAAGCATGACAGAGCCATACATTCAGGATCCGTAATTATAATTACTGTGAGCTACTGTTATCTATATAATTGATAAGCATCTACAATTTGCTCAGCACTGGCCATTACTAGACACATTAAAAGAATGTGAGAGTTAAATGTGGGTGTCACTAAGTCAAAAACAAAATTCTCTTAGACTCTAATGGGAACAGTATTTCAGCTTTACAATTTGTGAGACAGATCTGAAAATGAAATATACAAGAAACTGTAATTACACTGAATAAATAATGAAAAAGAAGTATTTATTTGCTGAATGATAGAAAAAGCTACACATGACTGAAACTATGGTTCAACTTTGTTTTCTTCTTGATATATGCTTAATTTAAACATTTTAAGTACTGCATGATATTGTGATGTAACAGAAATTCAAATTAGGTGTTTTTCATGTACTTCTGGGCTTAGCTGAGCACCCAGATGCAAAAGCAGCAAAAAACAGCCAAACAAGAACAAAACAGGAATAGAGGACTGAATCAAACTATTACATTTGGAGAGGCAAACAGTGTGTTTTCGTCTGTGCTGCTGTGTTCAATATTGGCTGTTCTGCAGGAGCAGAATTTTCAAGTGATACTGCTGGCAACAGCAGATGTGCTGTAGGGCATACGTTCCCATCACCACGTCTGAAGAAGAAACTGCAAATTCCACATTAGAAATGATGATGTTGGAAACAATGCAGGTTTGCAGGTTGCACCCTGTCTTCTGGGCCTCGGACTGATAGCTCATCCCTACACAGACTAAACTACATAAACAGTCCCTAACCCATACCAGTGCAGCAAGTAAGCACTAAGTTACCCTAAATGAGAAACAGTGAAAAATCATTAGATTAGCTCAGGTCACCTAGTTGTCATTTGGTTGGACTTCAGGAAAATAGAGTTAACGCCTGTAGTGCAGAGGTTATTTAATTTCTTTCAATACCTAATGCATAAAAAAAACAAAAACAAAACAAAACAAAACAAAACAAACACAAACCCAGTGATTGTTAGCGTCTGCAGAAATGAAGGAACTCAACAGAATTGACAGAAAAGTAGTGATGCAGTTTTACTTCTGGTAAAACCAATTAGACTAGATTAGCTGAAAACATGAGAGAACAAAACCAAGAAATATATAAACTCTTATTTCCAAGTTTCCTCATGGCCATGCTGAGAATTAATTCTGCCAAAGATTGATCTACAGCTGTGTAGTCCTCATGGCTGACTGCAAAGCAGAAGCAGGAACGTATGCTTTGAATAGGAGCTGGAGATAGCCTTACTCCTTTCAACATGGCACAGTTACCGATTGACTTAAACGGGTCATGAAACTGTATCCTTAGTTATAGTGGGTCAAAAGAACAATGCACCTATTGAGACCAGGGCATTTTACAGACTTTTGAGCTAAGAATTTGAGCTTCCAAGGTTGTCTGGCACATGCATTGTGTGTATACCCCTGGAATACTGTGACGGAGAGGTCATGGTTGCAGTAGATCTTTCTGAAGCAGGTTGATGCCCTTTATTCATCTTCCGTGAGAACTCAGTCCAGTGGCCATGGGAATACCTGTTCAGTTTTCAGCCATGTAAAATGACATCATTTTAAGCAAGATTTAGTTCTACTTGGTGTTTGTATTGGAAGTTCTGGTGCTGATGGCTTTAGAGACTTAAACAGTTTTTCGTTTTTTGTTTTTTTAATGTAGAAAAGAAAATTGTGATTGTATTGATCTGAATATGTAATCTTCCAATGTAAATTAAAATTGCTTATTTTCTGTAGAGATTTCAGTGTTATGTACTGGTATATTATGCACAGATGCATACTGTTGTTTTTTTCTCTCCTAGCAATAAGTTCATATATTGATGTGAACATCTTATTCTAAATTAAAATAGTAAATTAAAATGTATTCCTCCAGAGGAGAATCCTTCTGCTGGGAGGTGGTTTTCTTTTTTGGGGGGAGTTGTAACTGCTTCAAGAACAGATGCAGAATTATCTGAAAGCTCAACTAAATGTCAGAGAATATTGGTTTGATTTAGAGGATTGCCAGCTTTGTAGGTGTGTTAATCTGTGGAGTTTTTGAACAAGTTAATTGTACACAGTAGTTTATAATTTCTGTATATATTGCAGTCTAGCACTCTAATGTTGGAACATTGGTATCATCTAAATTCCTGACAAAATTAACTATAAAACTCTACACTGAGGTTCAGATGTGTCATAAGAACAGCGCAGTGTTAAGAGATTGTCTACATAACAGAGAGAGAAGGGTATATTGGTGTTACTAGTTTTCTCTGGTTCAGGGGAAAATATTGGTGTTTATTTGACAAATTCTTTGAGTCTTGTGAAATGTAAGGAAATTTGTGGATATGAATTCTCATGATTTTTTGCACAATTGTATGTATGAAGAACAGGGGAAAAGTTTATATGGTGGGGGTGTGTGAGAATACTGTAGAGAAGGATTCATAGAGAAGGGCTTTGCTGACATTAGCAAGAAGAATGAAAAGACAAACTGTTAGTCTGTTTTAATTTATTTTTTCTACATGTTTTAAATGCCGACCAAAAGAAAAAGGAAGCGTTATAGAATTGAACACTACTGTGTAAGCACAAGCAGCTTGTTAACTGTATGGGTAATTTCCGTTCTGGCACTGCCTAATCATAAAAAAGATCACAATGATCATCTAGTTTCAACCCCCCTGCTATGTGGGTTAGCAACCACCAGACCAGGCTGCCCAGAGCCACATCCAGCCTGGTCTTGAATGCCTCCAGAGATGGAGCATCCACAACCTCTTTAGGTAACCGATTTTATGTTCCAATGTGTCACCACCCTCTTTTGCAACTATGACCCAGTATTGCAGTTTTCTATACTTTATTCCTTACTTCTGGATGGAATATTAAGAATGCACCCAGTGTGCTCTATAGAACATTAGTTATTTAAGAGTAACTGGTTTAAAATTTGAAATTCAAAACCCATCCAAACCTGGGATAATTGGGACAGGAGGGATAATTAGAACAGGATAGGACAACAATCTTCAAGTTTTCCAGTTCCTGTTCAATAGCTAAGCAACAAGCAAGCTTTTCAATTTAAAGAGACATATTGACAATTTAATATTAAAAAATAGGGTATTTTTCTCTGTTGGCACTGAAGGAAACAATGCCACTATTTTAATTAAAAATTCCTGTTAGAAAATTAAAATCTGGCTGACATCTAACAATGATTTTTTTTTTTTTCTGGCAAACACAATCTTGAGCAATTTAAAGCAAGCCTTTCAATCAGCAGCATATGGCATTGATTGCAGACATCACAACCTGTCTTATAATACATGAACAAGTGACCTTTCAATTAATCTAAAAAGGCTAAGCCTCAAAGCCAACAAAAATTTTAAATATATATATATGAATTAAGAAATTGGACTGGGTAGCACAATACCAGAGGGAGTTGTTTAAAACAAACATAGATAAGTATCAGAAAAGAAATTTCTTCTAATTCCAATGAAAGCATTACTCAACCCTTCAAAATTAATCATAATCTCCTTTCTTTTTAAGTAAGGGACAGAAAGATTCAGAACTTCAGCCTTTCAGGATGGGATGTACTATATGCCATATTTTATACTTCCCTTTCCATATAGTAATTGCTACTGATTACAGTCAGAAACAGATTGCAGGTTACAAGGGACATGTGGCATCTCACCCTTTACAGTAATTGTCTTGTATAAAAAATTTGTGATGTTAAAGGCTTCTCAAGATAAATAAGGGCAGCAGAATACAAATATATTCAATATCTGTAGCTGAACTTTGGTTAAATTTTCTGGTAAGGAATTACTAGCTTTACTGTTATACTGGGAGCAGCTGCACTTTCCTGCCTTATTTATGGAGACCCTCTTGCTACATTTTTATTTATTTTGAGACTTCAGTATGCCATAAGTACTAACATTTCCTACATAATACTCATTTTGTTTAAGAAAATTGCAAGTGATGCGCTTTTTTGTTTTTAACTCCTTGAAGGATGGTCCTAACACTATGGTATTCCATTCTCATAAAGCTGGTGCAAGGTGGCTCACAGCAGTTATTGTTTGTTTGTAGGAATCAACATTAATTAGAAAGAGAATTTTAAAGCTGATGAAAGACTGCAAATTCAACACTTATTTTCTGTCTTAAATAAAGGCCACAAATTTAATGTGGGATCTCTTCAAAAGTATACAGACAGACATATCAGCACTGAGAGGAAATTAGTGTATTTTGCTATTTTATTTCTTAAAAAAAAAAAAAAAAGATATTCTCGAAATTAACGTTCTTTTATTTTACTCACTGGAATCAAGAAGCTTTGTTTAAAGCATACATGCATAAAACTGTAATGTGAAGATTCCCAATTCTAATTATATTGTAGAAAAATGAATGACAAGCAGCACTCCTTGTACATGAATCAGTATTTACTTGATTGCTCTTGGTTCCATATCTAAACATGGCTCCACATCTAGATTTCTACACCCCAACATTTATTCCCACTCAGTTGTGTGAGAAGCACCTGCTCCAACTTGTGCAACTGTAAAAAAAAAAAAAAGCATGAAATTTCATCTTTAAACCTTGCTCCCTGAATTTCAAAAAAATGCTTAAAACAGAATGAGCTGAAGCTTTAACTCCGCATTATGAAATGACTGAGAGTTATTAACAATGTTTATGTGTAAGCTAGTTTCAAGGCTTGGAGTCTGTGTGTATTTCATGACTTTTTCAGGCAGAAATAGCCAGCAGCAATTCAGCCTTGGGGTGAGAAATACCTCGTAGGTATTTCTCAAGGAGACATGGTGGAAAGATCATCTCAGGAAATTCCATAGATTGTGTCAAGAAATCAGGGTACATTAAAAAAAAAAAATAATTGATTCAATTAAAGAGTTTCCTTTTTAAAATATATTTATATATTTTCAGGGTTATACTGACAGAAGTTAGAAGAATGATGTGAAGATTAATGTGTTTTTCTGAAGAGAAATGCAGCTATTACGGATCTGGAGAATTCCAGTAAAACATTCTTCATCATCTCCACCCAAAATGTAATTCCTTCCCCAAGGAGATTTACTCCCTCTCACACTCACGCATAGTCATGCCCAACATAATTTCTATCCGCTGTGGCCTCTGTAATATTAATAACACCGTAATTACATTGTGCCTTCTGACCCCAGTTTAACATAACACATTTGAGTTCATGCACTAAGTGAAGTGTTTAATCACGAGTGTGCCGAGGGAGGAGCAGGTGTTCTCAATATCTCACCTCCAAATGCTTGCCCTATGGCTAGTCTCCTCTTACACACCCATTTATTATACGGTTGATGGAATGGATGGCTCTTTCCTCTCAGAGCTTCTTAAGTAGCACCTCTGGCATCTGCTTTATTAAAAAAAAAAAAAAAAAAAATCAAATGTGAAAGAAATTGGGCAGGTGAATGGTCGTCATGACTTGGTGCTGTTTAGGTTACACAGCTCCTTAGGTATGTCCTAACAATTAATGATGAGTATTTGCTATCTGCAAGTATTACAGTCACCTCAGCTCATGTTGCTACTTGGAATCAAGGCTCTTGATGGATTTACAAGAGAATGCTTTTTCCTTCTAATAAAATATAAGGACAGACATCCAGGTTTCCTTTTTGGTTAAGATTTTTTACGATTATTTTGCTCCTGAACCTGAAAAGGCTAGTCCAAGAATTTTGTGTAATAACATAAGAAATGCATTTGATCCAAAACTTGCATCATCCTGTACAGGTAAAGCACGTGTTACTTCCCATTTAACAGAAAACTATTCCAGATGAATCTGGATTCCCACTCTGCATTTCTAAGGTTCAAAACAATGAAAATAAGCTCTCCAAAATTTGTAAAACCCAGTGAGGTCTGTTGCTTACTATTCCCCCTGTATGAGAATGCTTAGGAATTACTTCCACTTGTGTACTTGCAATGGACTTGGAACTTTCCTAGAGCAGATGTTGATCTACGTTTTAAGGCCAGAAATATCCCTGTTGTCTCTGACCTTCAACACAACACAGATTGGGTAACATTTCTTGGTAACATCTGAATTAAGTCTATAAGTCCTGGTTGAGATGGAACACCTGTCATTTAGAAAGCAATCCAGGTTTTATTTGAAGACCTTAAGTGATGTAGAATTCATTAAATGTCTCAATAACTAACTACTGTGAAAAGTTATTTTAATATAAAAGTTGATGATAATTCCAGCCACTAAATTTTAGATTATCAGCTAGAACGAAGAGCCTTTTTCACCTGAAAATGGTCTCTCAAAGCTATTGCTCATATGCAGGGGGCAAATCACCTCTTAGCCCTCCCTTGGATATACTAAGGAAATCAAACTTCTTTATCATCTGGCTGAAAACATGTGGGGTTTTGTTGTTGTTGTTGTTGTTGCTGTTTTTTTTCCCTCAATATGACTGATTCACAGAACTCTTGTCAGCCTTTTCTAATATCCTTGAACATAGATACCAGAACTGACAGTATTGTTCTCATTAATACCAAAGAAAGCCACACTACTACTGCTTTACAATTTTTCTTGTTTCCACTTCAAATGTTCCCATGAGTTTTTTCCACACTTAATAGTACTGGAAACAAGTATTCAGACAGTTGTGACCCTGTATTGTTATAGCTAGAGACTGCTAAAATGAAATCTCATTCTACAAATGTGACCCATTTTCTTGTATTTGAATATATTAAAATATCAGTTGCTCAAGTACTATTTATAATGAATCTCAGCTCACTTTGTAGGACTGCCCTGCTCTCACAATTATATACTGTTTGCTAGATTTTACTTCAGCTACTAATTGTCTCTTTTGTTCAATTTAGCATCAGTGTCCCATTAGTAACTCCTTGGACTATTCTGTGATCCATCTGTTCCCACCAAAAGGAAGTTATATTCATCCTTGTTCTTTTTCTTTTTAAAGTTCATATATTACTCCTATTAATATTCCTTCGTGCAACCTGAAGTCTTTCTTCTTTCACTCCAGGAAACCATCATTCAGTGTTAAGCCTGGCTATGGTATGATCATAGTAGGTGAAAATCTGTTTTGTTTTGTTTTAACCTGCTTTGCATTTTTTTTTCTTTTTCTCCCCTTTTTTCTTCTTTTTTTCCTTTTTTTTCTCTTTTTTTTCTTTTTTTTTTTTTTTTCCTTCTGCAGCTGTTCTAACTGATTTGGGAATGACCTGAAGGCAGTCAGCAAGCATTGGCCTATCCCTATCCATCACAACAGTGTATACCTGGTCCTTTTGTTATTCTGCCTCATCAAGTTTGCTACAGCATTTTTCAAAGGCTCTGTCTTTTTTCCCCAGTATTTTCCAGAGGCAGTGCAATAACAAGGTTGGCACAAGCCCTCCTGTTGGGAAGGAACCATGCGCTATGCAGAGCTAAGCCATTTTTGCTGCCCAAACCTTAGCCAAATCTTTACGTTAAATCCCTTCTGCTATTTCATTGTTCAATCAGTTTTATAAAATTGTAGAATTATTGAATGGTTTGGGTTGAAAGGGACCTTTAAAATCATCTAGTTCCAACCCCTTGTTATAGCAGAGACACCTCCCCCTAGACCAGGTTGCTCAAAACCCCATCCAGCCTGGCCTTGAATGCCTCCAGGGAGGGGACACCCACAATCTCACTTGGCAACCTGTTCCACTGTCTCACCACCTCCACAGTAAATAATTTCTTCCTACTATCTAGTCTAAATCTATCCTTCTATTGCTACCTGCCCTAATAAATGTCCCTCCCCAGCTTTCCTGTAGGCTCCCTTCAGATACTGGTAGGCCACTATAAGGTCTCCTCAGAGACTTCTCTTCTCCAGGCTGAAGAGCCCCAATATTCTCAGCCTGTTCTGAGGTGCTCCAGCCCTCTGACCATCTTTGTGGCCCTCCTCTGGAGCCATTCCAACATCTCCACGTCCATCTTGCATTGGGGGCCCCAGAACTGGATGCAGTACTACAGGTGGGGTCTCATGAGGGCAGAGGGGTAGAATCACCTCCCTCGACCTGCTGGTAATGCTTCTCTTGATGCAACCCAGGATACTGGGCTGCAAATGCATATTGCCAGCTCATGTTGTCTTCAGGGCTGCTCTCAAGCCATTCTCTTCCCAACCTGTGTCTGTGTTCACTTAGTTTACTGCACCCTTCGTAAGAGGAAAATAAAAACACTAGGAGTAAGGGAGATGCTGCTTTGTACAGTACAACAGAAGTGGGTACTAGGAAGTGCAACATTTGTCTCTACAGAGTAACTCTCTTTGTTATAGCCAAACAAGGGATCTTCCTACTAGAAGTTAGCCACAAATGGATCTTTAAACATCATGCATAAGCTACAGAGAAATACCTGGCTATGTCCACAATCATGTTGAAGTATCTTGCTCATATACTAATGCTTGCATATCTGGCTGAAATGATGCCCTGATACTGCACCCTGTTCCCAAGTTAGATTCACCCTCATCTTTCCCCTTTAGCTGTACTTATACTTCACCCTTCACAGAAAAACAGTGGGGGAATTTATTCTCTGGATCTGGTTGCTGTCCAAGGCCTCAGGATGCTTAAGAGGTAGGCACTGTAGCATCAAGATGGTGTGTGTGTATATGCATATGGAGGGAAGAACAGGGGTTCCCAAATCCTATGCTGGCTCCAATCTCAGCCAAAGCTGTAGAAAAAAAGGTCAGAAAGGGGTAGAGATCTGCCTCACACAAGGGAAAATGATGGTTATGAAGGGGAAGTCCCTCCAGCTGGGATGTATTAGGGCAGGATGATGTAAGGATGAGACTGAAACAGATTTTTTTCCCAAAGAAGGAGTTGAAACAGAGAAAGGAAAAAAAAAAAAAAAAAAAAAAAAAAAAAAAGATTTCTTATTGTGGGAACTCTTTAAAAGTCTCAAAGGCATAATAAGGCCCTAGGTAAGAGTATCTCTCGTGATCACTTCTTCTCTTGAGTCTCAAAATGATTCCTGAGAACTAAAATATTTTTCCCTCTGTCTGAGGTGGTCCAGGGGTCAAAGTCTCTCCTGTCTCTGTAGTCCTTAAATGGTTCTCACTGCTTTTTCTCTCTCCACTCCTTTTTGTTTATCCCTAGCAAAGCCATCTGGCCCAACTTTCACAGGGCTGCTTAGTACCTTGCTGGGTAGGGTCTTAGACTCCTTTATTCATATGAAGTATTTAAGTCAGACACCATTTACAGGTTTTTTTTTTCTTTTTTTTTTTTTTTTTTTTTTTTTTTTTTTTTCACTTGTAAAAACTACAGGAGCTGGGAAACAACAACAGATTTATTTCATTTTATTTTATTTTATTTTTATTTTCTGCTATTGTAATAAAAATAGCAGACCACAACAATAAAACCACTCTTCTGCATTAATTAAATTAAAACAAAACAGTAATTCTCTGATTCAAGCACGGAACAAAGAGGAATTTAAAGCTAAGGTTGAAAATGCCTTTGTTCACATAAGCTGACTGAGCTCTCTTGCCACCCTTCTGCCCTGAAACAGAATGGGTGGGATCAAACTGCACACAGAGAGCACTGCCTGGCCTGAGCCAGCTCACAGATCATGCCCATGATAGCACTAATTGGCTGAGACCAAAACTGTGCCAAAAATTTCACAGTATGAACTGTTGTACACACATTGTGCTTAGGTCCATGTGCTGACCTTGTTTAGTTTGTTAGTTTAGCTGTAACCATTATTATTACCACATCCAATTCTCCATGGGTTGTTCATTGGCTTTCAATAAGCCAATGTTCTTTACATTCAGCCTTGGATACGAAGTTACCTGTAGTACAATACTGCAGTCTATCTTAAAACAAAACAAAAACAAACAGACCACCACCAAACCAAACTACCACCATCACTAACAAAATACCCTTTTTTTGTTTTGTTTTGTTTTGTTTTGTTTTTTGTTTTTTTTTCCCTGAACTTTTTGTCCCAAGGTTTTAAAAGTTTGAAATCAAGATAATGGAAATCAATTGAAAAGAAGAATCCAACCATTCTAAAAAAATCCATAAATGAAAGGAAAATGGATAAAAAGTATTGTATAAGAAATGCACAATTTGGAAAATAGTGAAAAACAATGAAAATCTATTATTTGTTAACAAGCAAGCAAATGTAAAGATATATTCAGAAGCTTACTATCCCTTGACCTCTCCAGACTGAGACACTGGAAGTTCTGTTGGTTAAGAAAACATTTTCATTATTACAGCTGAATATAGCAATGGCATGAGAATGACTTTGCCTCACCAAAAATTATTTCAGGGGAGTGATTATTATCAGATGCTGAAAAAGCTCTTTCATCCTCCCCAACAGAACTGTGATATGACAGCAATGATATGATAACTGCTAAATGGGCATTTTCCTCTTAACCCCAGGTGGACAGAGGCCAGCCTGTGTCATGAAGGAGACAGCTGGAAATCCATTAAAAAATGCTTTTTCTTTATGAATATCTACATCTTTTTTCCTCCAGCCTACCTACAAAGTCTTGCAGTGTAGTCCATGTTTAAACACGTTCCCATGTTTGAACAAATATTTCTAAGGTATTCGTTAGTATTTTCACTTTTATTCTCTTTTTATTACAACTCCATCCCTGGTTTTTCAGAAGATGGAGAAGTTTATTAATTGGACCTTGCTGGACGTCAGTGATGTAGTTTGAACTAAAAATCTTGGAGAAAGCTAATTTTCCAAATTGCCAGTATTTGATTGGCAGGTTACTGTGGAAGAGGCAGATGAGCTGCTGGTACTACTATTTCCGCCTGTTGTGCAAAGCAGTGAGCAGTCAGTCTCATTCTAGAGAGTGGCATCTTTCTCAGCATTTATTCTGAGGATGTCAGTTTTTCCTGACAGATATCTTTGCTCTTAACTTTAAATACTTTACTATAGTCAGATGTGTCTGCTCTAGAGAAAGAAGAAGTTATCTTTCATCTCCAGCTCATTTTCAGTTCATCAATAGACTTGGATGGGGCCCTGGGCAGTCTGACCCTTTGTCTGTGGTCTCTAACCCAAAAAGCAGGTAATGGAGAGAGGAAGGAAGATTTTCCCATCCTATGAAACTTTAGGTACTTTGGATAAGAGTGAAGGCTGATG
Source organism: Centrocercus urophasianus (assembly GCF_019232065.1). Taxonomy (NCBI): domain Eukaryota; kingdom Metazoa; phylum Chordata; class Aves; order Galliformes; family Phasianidae; genus Centrocercus; species Centrocercus urophasianus. The sequence continues at coordinate 10,126,672 of NW_024884142.1, read as the reverse complement.
GTATCCCTCAAAACCATGTCCCTTGCTTCCCAGATGCTGCTTTAATTATTAAGGTACTTGGTTTTATAAATCTTCGGGAATCTGCAGCATTGAGCAATCCAGTGATCAGAGCTCATCTGCTACTCTAGATGCTGGAATACCCTTTTTGGCTTCTCCATTCATCAAGCAGATCAGAAGGAACATGATTACTGAGTATTCCTGTTGCACAGTGCCCTTCAAGTAAAGATGCAAAATGCATAAGAATATAGCAGATGAAATGAGCAAGTAATAGCCATTAAATAAATACTGCTTCAAAGAATGAAAATTGTACAGAACACTAGCGAGACTTTGGCTGCCACATGAAAATGCAGAGCTAAATGTGTGATTATTAAAACCAGGCCATATTTTCCATCCGTTTTTATTTGTGAGGTCTCCTTGAAGTGACTTATAAAACTTCGGGACCTCGGCAGCTTTTCTTCAGGGAACATAAAACTATAGCAGCTGATACTGGTAAAACAGGTTATATGGAGCCTTAGAAATGACTGCATGATTTGTCCAGTATTTATTGTCTGAGTAATGTATAGAAACAGTAAAACAGAAAAGCACAACTTTCCATCTGTGCTGTATTATGCCATACATAAGAACAATTTTTCATTTGAAATGGTGGTAGTCCCATAGACTTTCTTGCTTTGATATCCTATGCTACCACACGTGATATGAGAAACAGACTGACTATAAATCTGAATCTTTATGGTTCTGAAAGCTGAAACATTCCAGCACTCACTTCCTACCAAACAGGCCTCCTAAAGTGTAGTCAGGGTCAGGTGCTTGGATTTTTTTTTTTTTAGCAGAGAGCAAAGGTTGTTACATAAGAAATCTGAAGCCAAACAGAGGAGGGGGGGGGGGGAAAAAAAAAAAAAAAAAAACACCTAAAAAAACCACAACTTTTTTTTTTTAAAAAAAACAAACCTGCATATTCAAAACCAGCCAAGCATAATAACACACACAAAGAGTCCACATCCAGTATGTGAGATGCTGAGCTCCAAAAGACATCAGAATATAACCAAAGGTTATGCTGTTTTAAAGATAAATTTCTAACACAAATTTCCCTTTAATTATCTAAAGCTCTGCTCACAAGTTTGCATAGCTTAAATATCACCAAAAAGTGAGCCTGAATGGTACTGGAGGAACACAATCCCCTTTTATCTCTACTATTTGTAATTAGAGAGAGAAAATAGGTTAAAACAGATGGGTTCTTGGCTTTAGAGAGGATCAGAATTGTTAGGAGGAAAGGTCATTGTATTTTATTTTTTGTATAGCATGATTTTGTAAGAATACAAATGAATATGGGATATAGAATTTTCAAAACATGCTTTCTAGAGCATGTCACATATTGTGAACAAATATGTTATACACATAAGGACAGGAATCCATCTCTGGAAGCAATAAAATCTTTAGTTGGATCTTAGACTAAGGAAAATATTTGCCTTTTCAGAAGAAACAAATAAAGCAGTATTGAGTCGTACAGGTAAGGGTTGGGGGAAATCTAGATATCTTATCCACAATATTCTGTTATTTTCTTCTGTCATCCCTTAAAAAAAAAAAAAAAAAAAAAAGGAAGGGAAAAATATTATTCTTGTATTTCTTGTTCCTTCTTCTGGAGAAAAGAAAAAAAAGGAAAAAAAAAAAAAAAGGAAAAAATCTCGAATTTTTTTTTATTATTTTTTTTTTTACCAAAACTAGATTTATTAAAGAACAAAAAAGGACTGCTCCAAAATTAATGCCTCCTATCTTATGTTGGCTGATGATGTCAGAGGCAGATGTCAGTGGTATGGCCGTACAGGCTGAACCTTCCCACCGTTATCCTGTTACATTTTGTTGCCATGTGACAAATGGCAGCAGAGGGGCAATCTGACAAAATGGTGTCTGATTTGGAAGTGCATATGAATCAAAGGTGTGGAAATGAATTCCTCCATGCAGAATAAAATGGCACTCACTGATATCCACTGATGCTTGCTGAACATTAATGGAGACCAAACAGTGGATATGAGCACAGTGAGGTGGTGGGTGGTGCGTTTCAGCACTGGCAACAGTGACATGAAAGACAAGCCACATTCCAGACGGCCATGCACAGCTGTCACACCACAAAATGAAAGTCTTGATTAGCTCATCCACACAAATTGGCAGATTACTACCAGAAAACTGTGTTATGAAGCTGAATATTAGCTTTTGTGTGTTGAAAACAATGGAAGCAACATTGGAATATGATGCAGTTTTTACCAAGTGAGTCCCAGAAAAAACGCTGTAGGACCTACTAAACCAACATGAGACTGAAGTTTCCTGGATTGTATCATTACCAGTGATGAGATACGATGTCACAACTATGAGCCAGAGTCAAAATGGCAGTCCTCAGGATGATGATGTGAATTCTCCATCAAAGAAAAAGTTGAAGATACATCCCTCAGAGAGTCAAAGTGATATGTGCTGTCTTTTGGGATAGAAAAAGAGTAATCCTGGATTTCCTGGAATCAAGACAGACCTTCAGCTCTGACTGCTATATCATGATGCTGACAAAGCTGAACACTCTAACTTCCTGAGTCAGGCTAGAGAAGATTTCTCTAGTACCAATGATCACGAGGCTACTTTTATTTGTCTGTAGAAGGCCACATTAACTTCCTTCTCCCGATTTGATGGTCTGTAGTAAACACTCACAACAGTGGCACCCAAATTAGCCTGTCACTTTATTATCACCCATAAGCTCTCAACTCATTTATCATTCATTCCTAGGCAGAGCTTGGTGCATTCCAGTTGTTCTCTCACACCTCCTTTCCTTGATGGTCTCTCATCATTTTAGTAGTTTCTCACTGCATTTGCTCCGGGAATTTCATATCTCCCTTGTAGTGAGGAGCTCAGCACTGAACACAGGACTCCAGATGAAGTCTCATTGACTTCTCTTGCCTTGCAGTTTCCTCAGCTGGGATCATGGTGGCATTGCAAGGTTGGCAATAACTTAGCTACTGTAGATATCAGGAGAGGTCATGGCTCTTTGTTCTCCTTCATGCTACAAGCAGAGTATTATGGAAGCAGTTAAAACCAAGGATCCATTCCTGATAACAAACAAAATAAGAAAAATGGCCCAAATTACACTCTACAGCAGCAGATCATCCCATAATTGTCCTGTCTCATGAACCATCCCCAGCTTGATAGATTATTTAAAAATCAGTGTTCTCTTAAAATACACAGGTCACTTTTGATATATGAGCAAGACTAGTGGGAAGTCAGTAATCTTCTTCTCTAAAACTGAAAATAAAACTTTCATATCAAATCTAAACTAGTAATAAATATCTCATTTGCCTGACATGTCTGGCTCAAGATATTACATATGTATTTGACATAAAAGCATGTAAAATTCAATGTGATATGGGAGAAATGGATGCACTTCTAACTTTGATTTTAAATTGATAATTCAAAGTCCAAGTTATGCAAAGAATAATAACTCCAATTAATAAACAGTTAGGAATCACTTAGAAATTAATGCAGTACTATCATTAACAAATAAGGTGTGGCATAATAATAATTTATATATTTTGCATTCATGAAGTATACATATGTTGTACCCATTAAAGCTGACTTAAGTTACTTAACATTCAATTGTGCATTTTGTGGAGTGAGTCAATAGAGTGACTCACTAGCCCACTGCAGTGCCATATGGGAAACTTTCCCTCTCCTGAGCAGATGGAGAGTAAGCATGTCACAGACAAAAATGTGTTTTGTCTCTGGAGAAAGGATGCTGGCTGCTTTGTTCTTAGACTTTTCAAAGTGCCAAGCCTTCTGCTCACATTGGGAGTCCTACATTTTGAGGTCTCATGGCTATTTCAGAATTTCTCTGACATGATGATCTATACAAAGCAGAGAAAACCAGACTTTCCATAAGCCTGCATAGGTATGTGACTATATCTGTGCAATCCAGGATTTAACTTGTGGAAGAAAATAGAAGAAATTACCACCTTTACCATCCTTATAGTAGATAATCCCCTCTGAGGGAGGCAAGTGCCTTCAACGCCCTGTGCAAGATTTAAACGGAGGGTGGTTTAGATGGAGTTATGCCTCTCCAGGTGTCTCAGGCCGTAGAAACCCGATTTTATATTCCCTCTGGCTGCATCTGCATAGAACTACATTTTTTCCCCTTGGAATCTCTTATGTATGCAATTTCATGCTGGACTTTTTCTCATTTTTCTGAGCATATCCTTCTATGGGTGAAGTGTGAACACATCGCCACACATTACTCTGAAAACACCAGAAGGACAATACTAATACTATTGTCCTTTCTTTGTTAAAGAAATACAGCCAAGAACATATTCAGCCACACACTCTAATTTTTGCAGTTTAACAGAAATACTGGGGACAGGAGCTTAGACATTCTTGGCTCCACGTGAACCTTTTTCTGAGGATAGCTACCTATTACTGCGCACTGCAAACATAAGGCAACCCCTAACCTAAATGCATATGGGGCTGTTTGAGATGGCTTCATGTGCAAAGAATCTGGGCCTCTATATAGTGTGTGACCAAATAGAATGTCTTTTTTCTCTTCTATATCTTCTATCACCTAGCAAAGGTAAGCATTAAGCATTTGCGCCTTACAAGAGTAAACACTCATCACAGAGCTAAGGCAGCAATAATTGAATTACTACCCCTTGCTTCTAAATCCCTCTGTAAAAGTTGCTGCAAGTTACTTAAATATATTCAAAGAACATAAGTCTTGCAACAGCTTAACAGCTTAGTAAACAGTAATTTATCTTTATTGATCATGATTGGCTTAAGTGCCATGTGCATCTTGTTGTTTTACAATTGCCTCTTCTCCTGCTGGTGAGCACCCCTGAGAAGGATCTCCACCTTCTTTATCAGCCTTCAGGTGTTTTTATGAGCAGGTTGGACATGTGTGTTCTAGATGTTCTCTGTCTTTCCTGAACAGGGAACACCGGAACTGGCCACAGTATTCCAGATGTGGCCTCACAGGGGCAGAGTTCAAGGGGAGGATCACCTCGCTCACCCTACTGGCTATGTAATGCTCCCCAGGATACCATTGGCTTTCTTGGCCACCAGGGCACACTGGTGGCTCATGACCAACCTGTGGTCTACCAGGACAAACTGCAAACTTGCTGAGGATGCACACTACCGTATTGTAATTAGCAGATCATTAACAGAAAGATAAAGAGGAGAAGCCCCGGTATTGATCTCAGAATTAGCATATGGCCACCAAGGGGACTTCACACCACCCATTACAACACTTTAAGCCTGAAAGTTCAGTCAGTTCTCAATCCACCCTGCTGTCCACTTGTAGTACAGCAACCAGATCTGTGATGCCCAGTGCAAAAAACACATGGATCTGTAAGAGTGGGTCCAGACAGGACCACAAAAATAAATACAGGACAAGAGCATCTCTCCTCAATAGAAAGGCTTTGAAAGTTCACAGAGTCATAGAATCATAGCTGACACATAGCTTGAAACTATTGAATTGAAACTAGGGTTGAAACTAGATGATCATTGTGGTCCTTTTCAACCCAGTCCTTTCTATGACTCTATGGCTGCCATCTTTTCCTCAGTGCTTAGAGAGTCCCATAGTTTTAAAAGCCTACTCTCAGTATTGGCTTTGCAAATGTCTGTTGACCCAAAGGATTTATTCAGGCTTCATCAGGTCCTTTTCCCTCACTGGCAGGATCAAGGAGATGCCATCTGGGTTCCCACACCCTTGGCCCTTTACTGCAGTGAGATATTGCCATGCTTGTTACACTCCAGGTCTCCCCTGCTGGTACATTGGTGCCCACATGGAAGAACAGCAGGAAGTAATAGTCTGATGACCAGACAAACCTTGGCAACCTCTCCACAACGTCTTGCCATCCAAATACATGGCAAGCAGCAAATCTGCCTAGACAACAGGTCAGATCAGCAGATGGTGGCCTCTATCCCTGGCAGCAGAGAATCTCCCACAGCTTCTTCTTCCTCCTGATGCTGCTGCAAAGTTCAAGCTCGGCCAGCTCAGATGCTTCTTTGCATACATCTCCCAGCCCTTCATCTGCTACCAGGGCACTGAACTTACTCTATAGTTGCAGGCTTGCGAACTCATCATCTTGGTACCAGGAGTCACAGTTTTCTATCTTCCACCAACATGGGAGTATCTGGTAAGAACATATGGCCTCCTCCTTATTCAGTGCAGTTAAGGGTTTAAGCTCTTGAAACTGCAAACTCCTAGAGAAATTTCAGTTGGTGTTTTTCTCCTTATCTCCACCATGACACAGTTTGTGGACCTCCTCATATAGCTGCATATTTGTCTACACAGACAATCCCCCAGAGCACACACAAGGAGCCCATCTGCCCCAGCCCCAGGAAAAGGACTCACTTATTCCTTTGTCCCCAGAGATGCATCCTCCCTCAGCAGCTTGGTTTGAGTCAAGTTCTTTGGCACATTAGAGAGCAAGTTGCTGTGTGTGTTCTGTAGCACTTCATCAAGTACGTGTACACTGTTCACAGAAGAGCCTGCAGACTTACACAGGACTCTCCCTAGCACATCTTTGTAAATGTGTTTGACCTTCTCAGATCAGCAATCACAGAAAACTGAAAGTACTTTGGTCAAGTACAGCTAACAGAGCTTATAAGAAGCTTTTCGAACTTACTAGCCATCCATTACCAACGGCAGTAGTCACCTCTAAGTTTCTCCAAAATTTCTAAAAGTATTTCCCAGGAGATCTAGAAGTAGAAACCAGAAACTATTTGTCATGGTTTTATGATTTTTGGTTTTTGGTATTCCACATCATAACATCATGTAGTGCACTGGGGGTATAACTGTTAATGCTCAAGTTCTGGGTACCTGTCCGGAAGAGAAGAACAACATTCCCTAGGGAGCTTTGCAGTCAGAGAAGAGATATAACTCCTGGCAAGGTCACCTGATGTGCTCTTCTTCATCTGCACTTCTTTGTCTGCTCTTCTTCATTGGCTTTTCTTCGTCGGCTCTCCTCCTGTCTCCCTGCTGTTCAACTGGACTGCACATCTCACCTCAGTGTTATGGCGAGGCCTATCCACCTTTTGGACATTCTCTCTCTCATTATATTTGATTTATTCACTTCAATTCTAATTATACTGTATTATGGTGTGTTATCTTGAATTCTGATACTATATTTAATAAATTAGTTTGTTTCTTCTCAGATTGTTGCCGCTGTTTCTAATTATTTTGGGGTCCCTTGTTTCCTTTTTCCGGAGGTGCGGATTCGCGAATCCCTCTGCCCCATTACTCACGGAACCGGGCTGAACCTGCCTGTAAACTGTTGGCACTGTTGCATCCTCTGACTATCTCAACTAGCTATAGTTTCTGAGACAGGATGTTCATGCCATTCTGCATGAGCTAAGTTATATATATATACACATATATTTTTTCCTAGTTATTCTGCTTTACAACAGATTCAGTTTCTGAAAGGGGATTTTCTTAAGACTGCCTTCCAAAGGTACAGATATTGGAGCTGGCAGCTGCACTGGTATTGAGCTTTCTAAACTTTAATGAGGCTCCAGGTAGTTTTATAGCTTAAAAGACTCTATTGTAACACTATGGTTAAAGTTGCTACCTTACAGTCAGAGACTGTGGAATCAAGGAACTGCAGCTGGAATAAATTATTTTACCTCCAGCAAAACAAGGGGAATCACAGCAACTCACAATAATTCTGCTTCTGTAGCATGTTGTTCCTCCATTGCACAAGTGAATGACAGGTTCAATGATAAGAAACGACCAGACTGAGCCTTTGGAATTCACTTAAATCACTGTCACCCATGCGTTTGTAAGAGGACAGAAATGCCAACTGTGGCTAATCCAAAATATGTTTTCAAAAGCTGTTTCTTAGCACAAAATGCTATTCATGACATCACAAAGAAAAAAATATGGATTTTTCTCAAGATCTGCTGATGGAGGATCTAGATTTTTTTTAAAGTAGCTGTCAAAATTGATATATTTGGGCTCTTCACAAGCAGTACACTTGTTGGTGCCATATGAGCAAAATGGGTCAACTGAATTCAGAAAGCTTGCAAATTTATATAGCTAGCCTCTTCAGTTGTATGAAGGCTGCTCTGAAAGCAATGACCCCTGTTTTACATTGTTGGCTCATGACGTCAGAGGCAGATGTTGGATTTGTGACAGCAGAGGTTGGACCTTCCCACCAATATTCTTTTACATGTTATTGCCTTGTGACAGATGGCAGCAGAGGGGCACACTGACAGAATGGTTTCTGACATGGAAGTGCATATGGAGCAAAGGTGTGGAACTGAATTCCTCCATGTGGAAAAAATGGCTCCCATTGACATTCATCGACATTTTCGGAATGTTTATGGAGACCAAAAACAGTTGATGTGAGTACAGTGAGGCTGTGGGTGGAACATTTCAGCTGTGGCAACAATGACATGAAAGATAAGTCATGTTCCAAATGACTGTGCAGATTTTTACAAGAGCAGCAAGCAGGCTCTTGTTCATTGCTGACAAAAATGCAGAGCTAGTGGTGGTGACTGTGTTGTAAAATAGTGGTTTTTAGCTGATAATTTGCTCTATCAAATAGTGTTATTGTGCTCTTTTTATCTGTTGTTGTTTCCCTGGAAACAAATAGGAGACTTTACTTTTGGATTGGAGCACTTAATTGTAATAAAGTATTAAATGTACAGAAGAGTATAACATATTAAGATGTTTAAATCAGTTTTAAAAAAAAACAGTGTTACTGTTTTTTAAATATACAAATGCATATTATAAAATAATGTTAGAAAATGATAGGTCAACAGGCTACAGAAGAATCAGAAATGGAGGAAGAATTCATCATTTCAACAGGGACAGAAATAAGTTCTTGGGAACATAGGAAGATTGCTTGACTGGTATGCTCACCACAGATTTATGAACTAGCAGGATCTGCTGGAAAAGGGAAGCTGGCCATGTGTCCCTGCTTGTTCACAGCCAAGCAGCGCTTTCTGGGAATAGAGACAGGGCTGGACACAAACAGATGCTGGTCCAAGGCTAGGCAGATGACAAATAAATAATATTATTCATTTTGACTGCATCTTAACTTAGTTGGTCATAGCATTGCTGAAGAAAGTTTTCTAGCTTTGGCACACTTCTCACTTTCCTTCACTGTTATCTGTAAGTCGATGATAAAACCATAACTGATTCTCAGAGGCAATTTTTTTCCTAATATTGGTGAAAGTGGTGGGACTTTCAGGAAAAGTATCCAACTAAAAGCACAAAAACAGCTTAAACACAAATGCTAACAATAGATTTCACAGAATCACAGAATTGTAGGTATTGGAAGGGACCTCTGGTCATCAACAGTCTAACCCCCTGCTAAAGCAGGTTTCCTACAGTAGGGAAATTATGTATCTCCATCTGCAAAACGTGTCTTGTGCAAGCTCAGCCAGATGGATCCAGATTGTCCTAACTATTAATGCATTTTTGTTCAATGAAGTGTTGAGCACATGGTGTGGCCTGTCAGTATCAGAGAATCCACTCAGCCTGGGGTGAGATTGCAGTGGGCAGAGCTCTACACATGTCAGGCATCTGAAAGTCACCTGCCTAAGTCTAAATTTATCAGATAGAAACAGGGACCACTAGGGGAATAATCAGCCCCTTCTGGAACAGGTGGCTACAGGAAAGACACTGTGGAGGTGTCATCCTCTCTCCATTTAAGGAAAGACTGCCAGAGCAGATTTAAACCTCTACTTTTTTTATATGCAAGAAGTGAGGTGAGATGAATCCCACCTCCAGTGCTTGAATTAGGAGTCACAGCTATTTCTTTCCCACCAGCTGTAGTGGAGGCAAGATCTGGCAGGCCTGCATAGCCTGGATCACTCAACTCTCACTCTTAAATTTAAACAGTGTATTAGTAGCAATGCCTAAATTAGGCATTTAGAGTAGGTGGTTTAAATATGGTCCCTGATCATAATTTCATATGCTTTTAGAGTGCCTGGAAACACTTGGGCTTCTTTCCAGACTGAAACATCCAAATAGTATTACATTATAAAGATATCATGAATGATATATGGCTCTGTATCATAAAGTAATGCATAGCGTTTTTATCTGTGTTTACTTTCTCCTTGAGTTTGGTTTGAATGTCCCCATCAAAACTGCTGATATTAACCACAGCAGTGACCAAAATATGATTGCAACACTGTGAAGGAAAAATAAAATAAAATAAAATAAAAATAAAAATTAAAAAAAAAAAAAAAAAAAGAAAAAGAAAAAGCCACTTTTATCTTGGAATATTCTTTTTTCATTCCTCGTTCTTATTGCTGGAAGATATTACTTCAGAGATTGGCCATTTCAGCTCATTTCAAATTTAATAGGCTGAAACAAGGTTGCAGACCTAGAATTTAGCCTTATCTAGTTATTTAATCAAAGAATGCATGCTAATTGTGTGCTGAACAGTATATTGTCTGCTCTGCCAGGAAAAAGTTGCCTTCAGCTCAGTACCTTGCTGGCTTACAATTCATTTTAACAATGGGAAAAGTTTTATGGAATTTAATATAAGGCAGAAAGTGTATACTTAGCTCTTTTGGGAAAAGAAATACTGGGAGCCAGGGTAAAGGTTAAAAAAAAAAAAAAAAAAAAAAAAAAAAAAAAAAGAGAGATCTTTAACTCAGAGAATATTCAAGTTTCTGGGCCTCAGAAGTGTGGACAGATATAAGTCCAAAAAAAGAGCTATGCCTGTGTTTCATCTGCTTTAGGGTTTGGGTTTTTTTTTCCCTCCTGTGTTTAGTTTTTCCGTCTACGATAATAATACCCGTATTAAACACATACAAATCAACGCAGAGATGATCTTGAAAGTACATTGAAAATGCAAGATATTTAGTTTTGGTAATAGGTATAGAATTAATACATATGATTCTGTGAACCTTTATTCATATGAGAGTGGGGAGGAATATGCCTACATTTGAGACTATATCCCATTCATTGTTCTTTAAATCTTATTTTATTTAAATGTAGTTGAAGTTGAGCATTCACTATGGACATTTTTTCAGACTTTCTGAACCTCTGGAAAGGTGGATTGTGTCTTCAGAGAAGGAAACAACAGTGAGACTAAGTGGGACAGAAAAGGCTGAGAGCCGTACATCTTTGTATATATTTATGTGAAATCCTTACAGGAGTGTACCCAAATTGCAATTAATCTAATTCTGTTAGTTAAGGGTAATATGAATCTTTTGAAGATGAATTATGATCTCTAAAGGTAGATATATTATCATAGAGATAATAGAAATCTGTTACCCTCTGTGTTTTATATTTATATATTTTTTTATAAATTAAGCTTTGCAAGTATGTCCTTTTTTTTCTTTCATATGACTAAAGACACAGTTCCTCTGTTCACACTAGGCTTCTCCATTTGAGCATTCCCACCTCATTTTGGTTAATAACTTTCTCTTAATATTCTCAGATAGACATAATAGATGTTTCCAGTCCTCTTTTTGGTCCTTTAGAATAAAATAGATTTATATACCGTAGAAACATACATCCAGTGCAAGCATAAGCACGCATTTTCCATGAGTGCAGGAACTCTTTGTGGTATTGTTTAAACTGGCTCCAGAAAAACATACTTGGAGATGTCATAGTAGAGAAAGGAGAATTCCTCTCTTTAGAAAGAGCTTTGAAGTAGAGCTTTTTGAGTTGTATTTTAGTCTAGCATGGAAAGAGCAAATATAAGCTTTTTAATAGTCTACATATAGATGAAGGAGAAAGCTTTAAACACAAATTCAGAAGCATTTCAGCATGAAGTGGGATTTACAGCCACTGTGATGTCTGTGGTGAATGCAAAATTAAATCTGGGAAGTTGCACAAACTACTAACAAACTGAGAGACCTCCACAAGTGTTCAGCAAGTGAGAAGGTTTTCAAGGTGAGGCCATGAATAGGTAGCATTGCTAGAAAACTATTATTAACAACGAACCACAGGTTTGGATGACAGAAAGTACTTAAAGGAACCTTTACTTTTCATCTCCTACTATTTTTATTGCAATAATTTTAGAAGGAGAAACTACTTTTTTAGAACCTTCTAAATAGAAAATTTACATTAATGAAATGCATTTGAAAAAATATTTCTGGCTGATGTGCTTTGCAAGATCTTAACCTTACTTGATTTGCGTAAGAAAATCACTATTAGCTCAGGAATGCTTGATGCTTTCTGCTATAAAAGCATTAAATTTAAATGCAATGTAGGTTTTTTGCATACATATGCTGGCATTAATAACCATAACAATATTTTAACTGCGGTCATATTTGTTCAATACTGTCAATTAGAAAACTGTTTCAAATATTCATAATTTTGTTAAATTTTAATCATCCAAGATGAAAATTCACATATTAGAGGTCTGCCTTAGGCTTATTTAATTTATTTTTTAATTTTGACAGAATGCTATAGGTCTTTTTGCAACCAAGATTAAGGAAATACATATAGTTGTGTCCATGCTAAGAAAATTTTTGCAACTGTTTATTGAGAAGATCTATCAAAACAGTGCTTTGGAGCACAGATACAAAAAATAACATTACATGTGTGTGTTTTGTAGATGTCAAAGATGTATCTTCTTATCTATGAAAAAAATATGCACAGGCTTGCTGAAATTTGCAGCTAAATTCAATGTATTTATCTGAACTAAATGCAAATTTATAGTTCAGGCCTTCAGACAAAGTGAGTATCCTGTATCTGGAGAAAGCGGCCATGTGCCAGTTAAAACTACAGACATCAGTTAGGAAGATTTCTTTCTCCACTACTGAGACAGGAATAAGCAACATGCAGAATATTATATCTTCACTGACCCCAATGAATCAAGTGCCCAATCTGAAAGAACAGGTCAGGCATTCTTTTCCTTACTTCATTCTTGGAAGCCACTCAGCCATTTGAGTCTTAAGGAAAGAACGAAGGAAGTGAGGAGCCTGAGGCACACTGTTGACAACAGATTTAGAAGTAAAACCTTTCCAAAGAAGAAAAAAAAAATAAAAATGATGTATTTATCCTTTCATAGGGGCATCTTCTGGAAATGAATAGTATAGGCTTTCAATAACAGAAATCTTTTAAAGTTGAAGTATCTTGGATTATGTACGTTATGTGCTACAATTCATTAGTCTTCCTGTCTTGAAAATACTGCCACACTGAACGCAGAGCACAACTGCAATTAGTATAAAGCCCTTTTTTAAGCCTTTCAGTTTGAAGAAAGTGTCATTTTACTGTGTGTTTCATAATTGAGTAACAGAAATCAAATGCTGAAAGGAAAGCTGTTCATGTGGTGCCATATGTCTAACCAAACTGAAAAACATAATGGCAGAATATCTCATGAGATTTTGTCCTCACGACATTTACAAATTTGAGAAAGTGTTAAGATAAGTATATGAAATCAGGGGTGCTCAAAATTCGAAGGATTTCGCAGATCCACAGAATGGTTAAGTCTGGAGAGGAATTCTGGAGGACATCTAGTCTAATTCCTTTTTACCAGGCCACGACCACATCCAGAAAGCTTGTGAAGATCTTCAGGAGGACGTCACAAATTGTTCCAGTGCTCTATCACTTGCACAGAACAGAATTGCTTTCTGGTACTGTTCAGCACTGCCCTGCTATGTGCAGGGTGGCCAACCACCAGACCAGGCTGCCCAGAGCCACATCCAGCCTGGCCTTGAATGCCTCCAGGGATGGGGCATCCACAACCTCCTTGGGCAACCTGTTCCAGTGCATCACCACCCTCAGGGTGATAAGCTTCCTCCTAATACCTAATCTGAACCTCCCCTGTCTCAGTTTAAGACCATTCCCCCTTGTCCTATCACTACCCACCCTCGTAAACAGCCGTTCCCCCTCCTGTTTATATGCTCCCTTCAAGTACTGGAAGGCCACAATGAGGTCTCCCCAGAGCCTTGTCTTCTCCAAGTTAAACAATCCCAGTTCCATCAACCTTTCTCCATAGGAGAGGTGCTCCAGCCCTCTGATCATCTTAGTAGCCCTCCTCTGGATCCGTTCCAAGAGCTCTGCATCTTTCTTGTGCTGGAAATTCCAGGCCGGGACAAAGAACTCCAGGTAGAGCCTCACAAGAGCCAAGTAGACAGGAATAATCACCTCCCTCTTCCTGCTGGCCACTACTTTTCTAATGCAGTCTAGAATATAGTTGGCCGTCTGGGCTTCAAGCGCACACTGCTGCTGGCTCATGTCCCGCTTCTTGTCTACTGGGACCCCCAAGTCCTTCTCCACAGGGCTTGCACTAAGGACCATTGTAAAGAACCTGGCTCTGTCCTCTTTGCAACCTCCCCTCAGATATTTATAAACAGTGATTAAAATCTTCCAAATTTCCTCTTCTCGAGGCTGAACAGATCCAGCACTCAACTTTTCCTCAGGAGAGGTGCTGCAGTTCCTTCATCATCTTACTGGCCTTCTGCTGGACTGTTTCCAGTATATCCATGTCTCTCTGGTACTAAGGGACCCAGAACTGGACAAAGCACTCCAGGTGCAGTCTCACCAGTACTGACTAAAAGGGAAGGATCACCTGTCTTGACCTGCTGACGATGCTTTGCCTACTGCAATCGAAAATACTTTGCCTACTGTCAGCCTTTTAGTGACAGGGGCACATTTCTGGCTCATGTTGAATGAAGGACAAGGACTCCTATGTCCTTCTCTGAAGCTCCTTTCCACCTAAATGATCTGCAGCATGTCAGCAAGCTACCTTTCATGTCACCAGTGAGGTTAAAAGGCTTTAAAATATGAGGGAGTGCATAGTTTCCACAAAGGCCATTCAATTTCTTTGTGCTTATATAGCGAGGACCTGGTGTATTTGGTGTAGAGTTCATAATCATGCTTTTCAAACAAGCACAGCATTTTTAATTTGGAACACAATAGTCCTGTTAGAAAGAATAGACATTGCTAGAGATTTGAAGACTTATCCACATATCCCACAGCATTATTAAGGAAAATCTTTCATGTTTTGTTCTATCTAGTAACCTTTATTTAAACTAAGAATGAGTCAGTTTTTGGAACAGCTTCAAAATCACTTGTTCTTATAATCATAAAATATTTTTTTTCCAAAGCTTGGTTATGTTTTCTCAAACTGAGTATGGCTATGCATGGTATTTCTACTGGTGGAAGATTAAACGCTTAAGGCAAAATACTGAATACAAAGCTACTGTACTGATATAACAGTGGATACTTCCGACAGTGCTCCTGGTAAGAGAATCCAATCCCAAGACCACAGGCTACATACAGAGTCAGGCCCTAAATCTGGATTCTGTAATTCCTTGATTACTTCAGATAAATACCTGCTCATGCCTTTTAACTCTTTTGCTTTGTCATTTAAAATATTTCTGCATTCCTTGGGCCTTTCAAAAAGCTGCTTCTAAAGACCAGAAGCCTTGTACCACTGGTACTGATCAGTCACAGTAATGTCCCTATTTTATCCAGTCAGTGACTGCTGACAGAATCATAGAATGGCCTGGGTTGTAAAGGACAACAATGATCATCTAGTTTCAACACGCCTGCTTTATGTAGGGTCACTAACCACTAGACCAGGCTGCCTGGTCTTCAATGGCTGGTGATTTTTTGTTTTTCACTGAAGTACAGTTGCTAAGAATGATGACATTTCACATAGGAAGAAGTTAAGTTGATGTATAGGACAAATGTAAGCTGTATAAACTATTTCATGTTGGTTCACAATCACTGAAGGTCTTAAAGAATAGCAAGAAAAAAACTAGAATAGAAAGACAATAATCTGTGCAGTCAGATGGCTGAGTGATCAAAATGCTGCACTGCCATGGGATGCCCAGGCTGCTCTTCTCATTAAGTGCTGTGGTCTCAGGGCAGTGCTCATATCCAGATAGCTCCTCCCATCTTCCATTGGTTTTGCTGAGTGCAGCTGAAAATTCACCATAGCCTTAAAATTTCCTGTGCAAATTCAGATCTTAATACATTTCTGAGTCATCTCATCACTACCTTAACACAACTATAAAAAGTGTTGACTGTGCTTTAGCTTTCTGAGAGGAAACTCCAGGTTTTTTTTTAGCATACAAATATTCCCTTTCTTAATCCCAAGCTGACGCTGAACCAAATAAGTTAGTTTTCCAAGTGTCTCTGCAGTTCAGTCTCTACCACTAGGTTACTTTTTCTGCCTTTCTCCGTTTTTCTTGCTCTCTTTCTAATCTTGTCCTCCCTCTCCTTTCCTTGCTGGACTCCCTTTTCCTCATCTGTCTCTGTCTCTTTCCTTACTGCTTTCAAAGGGGATTTGGGTCAGCACTGGTCAGCCATGCTTCCTCCAGGCTGATTGGACACTTCTGTCTCTGTTTGACGGATGAAATTCCCAAAGCTCCTAGTTAATTTTAGGGTGTCTGGGGGAGGAGGAAACCTGGCGCTGAACCAAACACATATTTAAGTGTGCCAGAAAATTACACAGCAGTCAGAAAATTGCAAAATCTGCAATTTTTATGCAGCCCACAATTTTCTGGAGGTCTTGATTACCATCCGGAGTTCAGTGTTTTACAGGAAGTGCAAAGGGTTACATTTCTACTGATTTTTAAGTGACCCAAAAACTACTACGCTGGGAAAAAAACATGCGAGTATTAACTATTTCAGTGATATTTCTATCAGTTTAAAGCGCAGTCAACATGGAAGAAAGATTTTTAATGAAACAGATTTCAATGTTAAGGTTGATTATTCTTAAGGTTTATGTCCACAGCAAATTATCCAAGCAATGGGGAATCTAATGCATTTTGTCTTTGGGGAGAACAATAATGAAAATACTGTTATGGGAATGCGGTTTTGTGCATACACATGTAACACAACAGATGTTTGAAAGAATAATATTTTTCAAGGAAAGAGCAGTATCGGTTATTTTATTCATTAAATAGATAGTAATAATGAGAGAATATGCAGCTGTTGTCTGTTGGAAAACAGAAAAAAGTCATAGAATCATAAAATCATGTGAGTTGGAAGGTACTTTTATAGAGTTTAGTCCAACTCCCCTGCAGTGAACAGGGACACCACAGCTACATCAGGTTGCTCAGAGCCCTGTCCAGCCTGACCTTGAGTGTCTCCAGGGATGGGACATCCACCACCTCTCTGGGCACCCTGTGCCAGTGCCTCACCACCCTTACTGTAAAAAGGTTTTTTCTTATATCCAATCTAAATCTCCCCTCTTTTAGAGGAAGAAATGGCTTATTTCAAGAAGCCATTTCCTCTTGTCCTACCACAACAGACCCTGCTAAAGAGGGTCTGTTCTTCTTTGTTATAGCCCCCCTTCAGGTACTGAAAGGATGAAATAGCCATTGCCTTAACAGATCTTGTAATTTTCTTCACTCTGTCCAATTTACATGCATCCCAAGTTCCTAGGCACCAGTCTGTGGAACCTCCTGGTTTGGAGACAGCCAGAAAAACTCACTGTGACATGGAAAACTGGAGTGTCAGGACCATCTGATTTTCTCTTCTGTGCTGCTTTTTGCACATTTCTGCAGTTTTGAGAATGGTCACATGGTTCCTAGCTATGGGAAATGGTAAAGGTGCAGGACACTTTTTGTCCTGGTGCATTGTGCTGTTGGTTGAGTAGCTAACGTGCACTGTTTCTGTTCAATCCAGGAGGAAACCAGGAAAAATTTAACTGAAGGTTATCAAGACCCCATGGTTCATAAGAACTGCGTCTCCATCCAAAAATCCTTTTAAGATTTCTTTTTGAGCTTTTAGTTCTCTCAACTTTCTAATTCCTGTCGACAGACAACTACAAATGTTGGAAGTTCCACAGATTGTCCTAACTTTGAAGGGATTGTCTTATTTGGAACCTAGAATAAAGTAGTTAGAGCTGTGCATCCTGCAGCCCTGGTCCCTTCACTCTTGTTTTGGCCAGTCTAGCTTTGCACAGGGATTAAAGCTAGGCACACACAGAACCTTCTGAGGGCACTTGTTGAAAGGAGCAGGTGCCCCTGTATTGGTTTCTCAGTGTGGGCAGCTGGATCAGAGAGCTTGAAGAGCTCAAACACAACGAGATACAGCCATCATGCAACAAATCTTTTAGTTCAATATTTAAGAAAACTGCAATAACTTTTTCCTTTTACAAGCTGTAGCATGTTCCAGTCACATGAATACATGACCACATTTTGACCCTTTCTCCAAGAAAAAAACTCAAATTTGCTTATTTTTATAGTTTGTGAAGTGACTGATGAAGAGAGATAAGAGCAGATGAATGAGAAGGTTTTACCAATCCAGATTTGCAAAGTAAGTCTATAAACCTGGCAGGCAGACACCTGAGATCTTCACAGGTAGCAAAATAGAGCTAGAATGGGATGACAGAAATGAGGCACCTCAGTATGATGTTAAGGTCCCTGTAGGCTCTTACCTTCTGACCGTATGAGCTCTGTCATGTACTCACTTGTTTATCACTCTGAATTCAAGCTGCACATCTGACCTTAGTATTGACACATCCACAGGACTTTTGGGGACTTATATTGTGTCCAAGACTTCTGAGGTGAAGTACAAGCCCATTTCCCACTTATTACTGTTGACTTTCATTATAAAGTTTCCTTGTGTGATGAACACACATGAGCAACATGCTCAAGAGCTAACACTTTATATACAAAGATAGTCCAATCTTCATTGTGTGGTATGGCCATGTGCAGAGTCAGTTTTGGGAAAGCCTACCTACTGCAAGAAACACTTGAAAACAATACTGTTTGCTAGTCTGTGTTATTTAAGAGGTATTCATATGAAATTAACCAATTTAATGAAATGTCATATCTCTTTTCTGCTGACACACTTCATAAGATGGTGCTTAAGGACTGCATCAGAAATATGTGCTCTTAAGCTTCGACTCTCCACGCTCGCTTTCCTTCAAAGTTGCAATCAGACATCAGCTTACAATTGTGCTCCTTGACACTGGAGAAATGCTTAAGACTGCAAGGTTCTTTTTATAAAAAGAAGACTAATAAAATTAAGCAACAATCTATAAGCATGAGAAGGTTACAGTTTTAAATAACATCTCCAGCTGTGAGTTGAATAGCAAGGTAAAGTAAAGGTTTTAGCATTTATAAATGTCAAGGCAACAGAGACATTCATTGTAACAGCATGACATGCATATCACTTATAAACTTACTGCATTTAAGGATTATTACCACTGTACTATACGGATGGTTTCAGAATCCAACTTAAAATTTTAAATGGTTTTGAATTTAGGGCTTTGTTGAAACAACTGATAATTCTGCTAACTGCCTTATCACTAAAGCCAGGAATAACAGCAATGCTGTAAGTATCACCCTCTTACACCATATTAAATTATAGAATGAGAAAAGAAAACCCCAAACAATTTGAATACATCCCTGGATTCTGCCTGAAATGTTCTGATTAAAAAGCACTGCAGCTGGAATTGGCCAGAAATATCATTTAGCTCAAGCTGCATTTTCTATCTGCTTGCTGTCAAGAGACACGGGAAACACTAAAATTAAATGGTATAGATTCTGACTGTCATCGAGACACTGTGCTTTCAAAACAGTAGTGAAATGTATTTACTTAGCCAGAAAGAAATGAGGTTGAAAAAGTGAGAGATGTCATGTCAGCACCTCCAACTGGGAAATAAGACGTGGTCTATATGCGAGTTTATTGCTCTGATCAGGGACCCTGACATTTTCCTTCCCTCTCCCTCCCTCCTATCGTCCAACCTGCTCTGCTGAGAAGAATGATGAAAATGCATCATGGAGGTTTCTTCCAGGATGTCACTGCCATTTGGTGATCTAATTGGCCCCAGAGGGCCATTCAACCATTTCCATCAGAGATAGAAAAGATTTTCTTCCTTCTGCTAGAGACTGATAGGAGGCATTAATTATGCAGACAGCATCCAAGAGAGCAACAGTCATTCTCAACTAAATCAACATGCAAAACAGACATGGAAGTTGTCACACCATAACATCAAGTAGCTATGGAAGGAGGAGAGGAAAAAAAAATTAAAAAAAAACAAGGGAAGAAAAGCTTATTATAAATAAGAACCAGTGCAGTATTTGTTTTGATGTGCATATTCTTCAAAAGTACATAAGACTGTACTTGATATCGTCTTTTCCTTGAGATACATGATTTAAAGTATTTCTTAAGAAAAAGATATTACAATAATACCCAAACAAGGATTCTTAAAGCTTTATCTGAGCTTCTAAAACTATGAGAAAACAAAGATATATGCCAGCTATAGTCGGATATGCTTATTTTATAGAACCAGTCATTCCTCCAGTTGAAAAATGAAAAGAAAAAATGCAGGAGAAAATCTCAAACTGCGGTCATTTCTTTCTCAGGAGACATGAATCATTCTGAGAGTGGGTATTGAAAATCCTGAGAGAGGAAAAGAAAAAAAGAGGTTT
>NW_024884142.1:10103381-10106238 GCF_019232065.1 Centrocercus urophasianus | reverse complement strand
GAAGGGAAGGGAAGGGAAGGGAAGGGAAGGGAAGGGAAGGGAAGGAAGTTAAAAAAAGGAAATATAACTTAAAAGAGAAGAGGAAAAAAAGCAATTACTACCGAAGTAATAATAAGAGAAAACACTGCAAATAGACATCCCTGGTTCTATAGAGTATGTATATACTGCAGACAACTGCATAATTTACCCAGGAGAGAAATGCCACACGGAACGACTGTCAAAACCCAAGTGAACTCAGCTGAAGCAAGCCTAGCACCATGGACACATCGCACTATCTTCTCTCAGACTAAAAGTCAATCATGGGGAAGGCTGTATGCTGTGCAATCACTGTGACATGGCATCACTAGGGCCAACTTGCGCACACAAGCATCCATATTCTGCAGCATGATCTGTGCCTCTGGTGGCAAGGCTGTGATCTTAGCCAGTGCTAGGGAATATCATGCAATATACACACTGCAGCATGTAAACACACACACTAACAGGAGAACTACAGAAATTTGCACATAACATCCTCTCAATTGGAAAGGGTGACTAAGAGCAGTGTTAGCAAGCTCATGCTTTGAAATGGGATTTGATTCTCTTCTGTGCAGCTGCAGTATGCCAGAGCACTTCAGTTTCAGTCAGAAATAAAGGCCATGGGCAAGTAATCTCTGTTCTTCTTGTTCCAAAGCACATGCTTCATTCCCTGAGGAAACTTGGGAAGATGCAGAGGGCTGATCTTTCCATCTCAGTGTTTGGCTTAAGTAGTCAGTGGGATGTGAGGCAGATAGGTGAATTCTCCCTTCTCCTATCTTTGGAGTAGTAAAAAAGGTTTTGGCTCAGCATCTGGAAATTATCTCTGTGAGTCTGGTTCCAGCCAGCAAGACTCAAGCCAACTTTAGACATAGTGTTACTAGACAACAAGCCTCAGTCTGCGGAGCAGTGTAGACTTGAGTCCTCCAGGAACACTCCTGAATTTCCATCGAGAAAATCCCATTATCCCATACTGCACAGCCAAAACACATTAATTCCATTGCAAAGTATGTTTTGGAAAAAGAGACGTTTACTGACATGATATGCCTCATGAGTCTTCCCTGAAAAAGAAGTAACTTTCTAATAACCTAGATGTTAGGAGGACCAAGCCAAAACTGTGAAGGTGATAGCATAGTGCCTGCTGTCTCTGTGTTTTGCTGCTTTTGCAGAGATTCTAATAAGGAGAAGCATCTCACTTTTTTTGCACAAGTATCTGTTGTTAATCAGACCCCACCGGAACTGACATATGTAACTAAAGGTTAAATCACATCATTTCACAAGTCACAAGATTTTTATGATAACGTATCAAATATTTGCATGATGCCAACCAATCTGTCAGCATCATTATGAAGAACAGATTCTTTTTAAATGAAGAAAAGATGGTAAAAGTAGTTAAAATAGGAACATAACTAGTGGAGCCAGGACATAACAAAGTCAACATTGTACAGTATATTCACTGTACTTTCTACTGGAGAGAGTGTCTTGTGAAACTAATGACAATAAAATAACCCTTCTGACTTGGGAAATCCATTTCATCTTGAAAGGTAAAGGCTTGGGATTTTTTGTTACATTTTTTCAAATAATTGTCTGTGCGCAATGATCTCCTCAGTCTCTCTATTAATGGCAAGCACTGGGATTTTATGCAAGAGCAGGTATTTTTTGGCACCATGTGTGGTAAGACTCAACATCGTGGTCGAGTTAAGCACTTAATTAGAAGCACCTGTGTAGGGTAACACTAGTTATATAACAAAAGCTGATCATCAGTTAAGAAATCTGCCAGATCAAAGACCTTATAAATAGATTTTGAAGAACATGATGAAAATATGTTCTACATAACAAGCATGGCTGGGTGCAAATCTGTGTTCTTTCCACAGTAGGCATTGATTTTCAAGGATAGAGGCAAGTGTTTTACAGCTGGTGCTTTTTTATTTCTTTTAATTCTGAAGAACGTTCTGTTTTAATTGGCAGCTAATAGAGTAACATGTTCTTTATTTTTAAAGAGAGGTAGAAAAATGTAAGGACTGTCTTCAGGCTGCTACCTCTTGTACCGTAATTTTAACACAGCATTCATTTGTCAGACCCTCAGGGAAGCTTGGGTGAAATGGTAGCATGCAATACCAATGTGTATGCCACAGATGCTGCTCAGGGATTCAGGTTAATTACATACCAGGCATGCTTAGGGACCACCCATGTAAAGCAGCTGGCAAGACGGAGGCTTAAAATTGCTCCCTGCTGGTTCCACCATCACGCAATTTCAGCAAGAGGCACATTGCCCTCTTTAATGCAGTATGAATCTCTTCAGCTGGACTAATTTGTTTTAGCCAGGATAAGTAACTTAGTTTCACTTATCTCTACTCTCCAAGCCTTGCTGACTTTGGAATTGATCCTTCCCATTTCCTCCCTCCTATATTGCTTCAACTGGCTGAGCCTAAAAAGATTGTTAATGTAGACAGATACAGTTTTTTAAGTGCTGTATGCATCACTGCAAAATCCAAAGGAAGCAGATATTAATTTAAAAGAAAAATTAGTAACAAAGACCCTCTCTTATGTGTGAGCTCATCTACTCAAGGAATGATTCACTGTTTTACTCCATGTTCTGATGTTATTATACAAAATATTCTTTTCTTATCTTCACTGTAATGCTGAATCGTCTGAAAAGCCGCTGAGGTCATTCTGTTATGTTTATCTTAATACTGCCCTTCTAAAGTATTCTGGCTTTTAGCTGAACCGCTACAGTACTTCAGGATGGAAATGATTTTGTGTTTTTCTTTCTTTTCTTTCTTTCTTTCTTTCTTTCTTTCTTTCTTTCTTTCTTTCTTTCTTTCTTTCTTTCTTTCTTTCTTTC
>NW_024884142.1:10047837-10103371 GCF_019232065.1 Centrocercus urophasianus | reverse complement strand
AAGACATATTTTGAACACCAGTATATCCATAGGTGATAGAGGGTAATGGGATATATTTGTAGTAATTCATCTCACCCAGACTATGTATTAGGTTTAGTTTCGTAAGCCACTCTATAACCATAAATTAAAATAGTGATAAAATGTCCTTGGCTTTAGAGATGTGAAATAAAACTGACCGTAAGTCTCAGTATATTTTCTAATT
The DNA here is from genome assembly GCF_019232065.1 of Centrocercus urophasianus. Taxonomy (NCBI): domain Eukaryota; kingdom Metazoa; phylum Chordata; class Aves; order Galliformes; family Phasianidae; genus Centrocercus; species Centrocercus urophasianus. Next base: position 10,103,169 of record NW_024884142.1, on the reverse strand, counting down.
AATTTTTTTCTCCTGGTATTGTTATACATTAAAAATAATATTTCAAAATGGTGATTATTACAATCTGGATGTTTTCAGGCAAGATTTCTTAGAAGATTTAGTAAATTTAATGCAGTGAGTAGCACTAATGAATACAATGCATTGCTGATGCTCTCATTTTGCTTAGTCTGTGGAAAGCAAATTTGTTTTTAGACAGGCTATTCCAGTTGTAAGGGACCTACAAAGATTCAAGTCCAACTGCCTGACCTTTCCAAGTTTAACCTGAAAAGGTTATAATAGAGGCATCATCCAAATGATTCTTGAACACTGGCATGCATGGGGCGTCAACTACCTCTCTAGAAAAGCCTTTTCCATTGTTTGACCACCTTCACATTTTTCCTAATGTCAAGTCTGAACATCTCCTGGAGCAGCTTTGTGCCGTTCCCATGTATCCTATCACTGGTTCCCAGGAGAAGAGACTAGCACCTCCATCTCCATTTCACCTCCTCAGGAAGCTGTAGAGAGCAAAGAGATGGTGAGATACTGCATGACAAACTACTGGAAAACAATATGGACAGTCAAACAGCAGACTATATAGAGAAAATACAGTGCAGACTTCTGCTTTTCTCCCCCTGTAAAGTTTTTTAAGCAGAAATTTACTCCTTAACTTCAGTTCATTTTTGTGCTTCAACTATCCTGGAGACATCCTGAGACCTAATGCTGCCCTCAATAAACAACATTCATATTATATTCCTGCTCCAGCACTTACATTTAACATGAGAAACTGCTGGCATTCAAAACTCAATCTATAGCTCACAAAAACTACAGAAGAGTCTGTCACTGTCTTTGGTAGGCTCTAGAGTAGACTCTTAGGCAGTGCTAAGTTCCTTATTCATGATTGTATGCACCAGCTATAGGATTGAATTCAGTGGTAGATGGATAAGGTCCTACAAAAAGAAACTGTCCCGAGATTCCAGTCAAGTGAACAACATCATGCCCCTTGACGTGAACAAGTCCATTAAGTGACATTACTAACAATGAATTAACAGTTTTCAGCAGAATAAAACACTGACATAGTAAATAAATGGAGAAAAGTTGCACAGATAAGAAATATAAGAGACAGACGGTAATCGGGACTGAAGGAAATTCATTTTATTGTCAATGATCAAAGTGAGAGGCTGCATAATGCAAAAGCTTCTGAATCTCACCCCTAGCTACAGGACATAGCACTCTGGGGGGGGGTGAGTGCTAAAACAATGTAAGATGCATCTACTGGTATTTGCAAAATCTGTAGCACATACATTGACCCCTATCCACAAGGGGTCACAGTTATAGCTCTATGTCTGTCCTATTATTTTTTTTTACTTAACCAGGCATTCAGGATCAAATGCAGTGTAGCATTGCCTCGAGCTCTGATGCAGTGGGGAGGGGAGTAACTTGTTGAAAGAGTTTGACAGAATGAGTTAAAACCAAGCTTGCATAGTAGTTCCTTACATAGCAGTTCATAGTAGTGGGGCAGAAATCACAAACTCCGTTCAACTAGGCTAATGGGGGAAGGGAAATGTTTATATTCTTCTTAGCCCACTTCATTTACTGGTTATAATTCCCTCTCCCCTCATTCCTGGCATCTGACCACAGTGTACCTTGTGCTTTTCATGAAATTAAGTATCAAGACACAATAAAACTAATCTATTCCATTTATATGTATAAGTATATATATGTATAAATATGTATTACATATAAATATATAGTTCACAAGTGCATTATAATAATACCAACATGGATTTTTAATGCAGTGAAGGTCCGACCACCCAGCATTATACCTTCCAAGCTTAGCATCCAGCCTCTCAGTGGCAAAAAACATACTTTAAACTGCTGGAATCCAGAAATTCAGATCATGTGGTTTGTGTGCTAGATTTCACAGAATCACAGAAAGGCCCAGGTTGGAAGAGACCTCAAGGATCATGAATCTCCAACCCCGCCACCACAGCAGGGCCACCTACCTCCCCATTTAATACTAGACCAGGTTGCCCAGGGCCCCATCCAATCTGGCCTTGAACACCTCCAGGGATGGGGCATCCACAACCTCTCTGGGCAGCCTGTTCCAGCACCTCACCACTCTCTCTGTAAAGAACTTCCCCCTGACATCCAACCTCAATCTTCCCTCCTTCAACTTAAAACCATTTCCCCTTGTTCTGCAGTTATCTACCCTCTCAAAGAGTTGACTCCCCTTCTGTTTATAGGCTCCCTTTGTATATTGAAAGGCTGCAATGAGGTCCCGCCACAGCGTTTTTATCTCCAGGCTGAACAAACCCAGCTCCCTCAGCCTTGTCTTCGCAGGAGAGCTGCTCCAGCTCCCTGATCATCTTTGTGGCCCTCCTCTGGACACTCTCCAACAGCTCTCTGTCTTTCTTGTACTGGGGACCCCAGACCTGGATGCAGTACTCCAGATGGGGCCTCATGAAGTCAGAGTAGAGGGGGACAATCACCTCCCTGTCCTTGCTGGCCCAGGATACTACTTGCTTTCCAAGCTGCAAAAGCACACTGCTGGCTCATGTTAAGTTTTTCATTCATCAGGCCCCCCAGGTCCTTCTCTGCAGGCTGCTCTCAAGCACTACTCCTTCCAGTCTGTATAAATGTCTGGGATTCCTCCAGCCCAAGTGCAAAACCTTGCTCTTTGCTGTGTTGAACCTCATTAGGTTCACCTGAGCCCACCTTTCTAGCCTCTTGAGGTCCCTCTGAATGGCACCCTTTCCTTATGCCATGTCAACTGCACCAGTCAGCTTGGTGTCATCAGCAAACTTGCTTTGGGTGCACTCAATTCCATTATCCATGTCATTGATAAAGATGTTGAAGAGCACCAGTCCCAGGACAAACATCTGGAGGACACTGCTCATTACCAGCCTCCACCTGGATGTATAACCATTAATCACCACACTCTGTCTGTGGCCTTTCAACCAATTTCTTACCCATTGGGTGGTCCAGCCATCAAATCCACATCCCTCTGATTTGGAGATAAGAATATGGTGGGGGACCATGTCAAAGGCTTTGCTCAAATTCAGGTAAATGACATCAGTCACCTGGTGCACAAGGTGCACAAGTTTGAAGATTTTCAACCTTACTCTTGGGAACACAAAATGAGCATCACACAGAATACATCTGAATACACAAGCCAGAACTGAGAGTGACTTTCATTCTTTGCATTCATGCATTTTAAATTGGATGATTGTGGTGGATTGGATCCAATAGTAAAAACATTTTGTTGCTCGGTGGTCTCCAGCCAAATGGGTGTGAAACCCTCCTCATAGCTGACGTGAAAACTCTGAATCTCTTTAGTCTGAGGGAGAAAACTGAACCTAGATCTCCTTCTTCAACATATGCTTCACTAAACAACATGAGAAATATGAGACATTTTAAAACATATGTGATGCAGAGTCCTTTTGTATTTTTCCTGATACACTGCTCAGCTCTTTGCTGTGTACTCAACAGATCTGAGATTCAGCCTCAGTGACCGAGGCACAAGACTGGACTGGAAAAGAAAATGTGTGAAAGGAGATGACCATTTTTTAAATTGTTATTTTTAAAGAGGCAATCTTTATTCTTCTGTGGTATTGAGTGATTTTGATCTGATAGAAGTGCTCTGTAAATTGTTATCAAGCCAAGCCCCACAATGCATTTAGGTGAAATGCTGGGTATAGCAAACAAGGAGTTTTAGGTGCTTGAAGAACATTCATGCCAAATGAAAAACTTCTGCATAGCATTGGTGCCCCAGGAATGACGAGGGGTCAGAAGGTGTCCGTATCCTTTTTTTCAGAGTTGCATAACTCCAGTTTGTCATGTCCTCATCACTTCAGCACCTTCCACAACCTCCAGCATCATCTTACAGCACCTAAATCTCCACCGCTTTACAAGCTGCTGTCAGGAATTTAGTACCTTAAGGCTGACTTCAACACCTTTCTTTTATGTTTTATGTTTTTTCCAGTTTTATAGCCATTACACAACTGCAGTAAATGGCAACAAATCAAGAGAATGACTTTAGCACCACAGAAAAAAAATCCCATATCTGCTCATGCTGCTCTCTCTAAAAGAGCTAAGTGCTTATTAGAGTAATAAGTAATATTTTGACCTGCAGAACAGTGCGTTTTCTTCTTTTCCTTGTTGACTGTCTAATATAAACAAAATAAATGGCTCTCTTGTAAGTTCTTTTTGATGAGGCAACACTAATAAACAGCACCTGATTTCAGACTCCAGCCATTCCAGGTGCAGCTCACACTTGGCTCAGTGCTATCAGCAGATCCTTGGGAGCCCCTTTTCTTGCTCAAAGAAAAAGAATTAACCCCATTAATTCTGGATGCACGAGGCGTGTCACTATTTAGTTATCGAAAGCCTGTCTGCTTCAGTTTTGGTATCATTGGGCTTCAAATCAGAAGCATCTACATTCCTGTGATCAAACAGTTAACTAAATACATCTTGATTCTCCCTTGCATTTGCCCCCTTGGATCAACCGGTGAACCAACAAGCTATTCTGTAGTTTCTATTTTTTTAGGCTCCTGGATATGGCGTATATCCACTGACAATAGTACTAAGAACTCCAAATATAATCCTTAAGGAGAATGTGAGAATGATCAGATGATTTCTATTTGCTGTTCTTATAAATGTGAGTTATGTTCAGACAATTCTAATCGAGGCCAATTCTGGAAAGATGATGTTATCAAAAGATGACTTTATAGTGTAGGCATAATTTGTCTCCTAAAAATATTTTCAGTGTCTATATGTATATATAGATATATATAGTTCCTTTATTTGGTCAGTAGTTAAATCGCCTTCAGCATCTTCTTCATCCATCAGATGGATTGCACCCTAGGGTGCTGAGGAAATTGTTGCCAAGCCACTCTCCATCATCCTTCAACAATCCTGGCTAACTGAGGATGTCCCAGTGGACTGTAGACATCCTCCCAGTGGAGGCTGTCAAATGTGGCACCCATCTTCAGAAAGGGCCAGAAAGATTATCTTGGTAGCTACAGACCTATCAGTCTCATCTTGGTGCCTGGGAAGTTTATGGAACAGATAATCTTGGGGAGCCATCGTGGACCAATTAAAGGTCAACCAAGGGATCAGGCCCAGTCAGCATGGGTTTATCAATGGTAGATCCTGTTTGACAAACCTGATTTCATTCTATGACAAGGTGACCCACTTAGTGGATAAAGGTCAGGCTGTCAACATGGTCTACCTGAACTTAAGTAAAGCTTTTGACACTGTCCCCCACAACATTCTCATGGAGAAGCTGGCTGCCCACAGTTTGGATGGGTGTACGCTCCACTGGGTGAAACACTGGCAGGATGCTTGGGCCCAAAAAGTGGTCAATGGAGTTAAATCCAGTTGGCGTCCAGTCACAAGATTGTCCCTCAAGGCTCGGTACTGGGGCCATTTCTATTTAACATCTTTATTAACGATCTTGATGAGGGGATTGAGTGCACCCTCAGTAAGTTTGCAGATTACACCAAATTGGGAAGGAGCGTTGAGCTTGCAGAAGGAAGAAAGGCACAGAGAGCCCTGGATAGACTGAATCAGTGGGCCAAAGTAAACTGTATGAGTTTCAGTGGGGACAAGTGTCAGGTCCTGCATTTTGGTCACAACAACCTCAGGCAACCCTACAGGCTTGGGGAGAAGTGGCTGGAAAGCTGCCTGATGGAAAAGGTGTACTAACGGACAGTTGGCTGAGTATGAGCCAGCAGTGTGCCCAGGTGGCCAAGAAGGCCAATGGCATCCTGGCTTGTATCAGGAATGGAGTGGTGAGCAGGACTAGGGAAGTCATCTTTCCCCTGTATTCGGCATTGGGGGAAAAAGGAAGCTGAGGGGAGGCCTTACTGCTCTCTCCCAATGTCTGAAAGGTGCTTATATCAAGGACAGAGTCTTTTCTCACTGGTGAAAGGTGACAGGACAAGGGGAAATAGCCTTAAGTTGCACCAGGGTAAATTTAGGTTGAATATCAGAAGAAACTTCCTTACAGAATGGGTTGTTAAGCACTGGAATAGGCTCCCCAGGGAGGTGGTTGAGTCACCATCCCTGGATGTGTTTAAAAATTGTTTGGATGTGGTACTCAGGGACACTATTTAGTGTTGGGTTGTTTGAGTTGTGTAGTTTGGTTTGTTGTGATTGGATTTTATCTTTAAGGTCTTTTCCATTGTGATTCTATGATTCTATATGTTCACTTGCACACATACATGGATGTGAATATATAAAAATAATTTAAAAATATAACGTATAAAATGATTTATGATCTATTACATCAGTAAAACCCACTTTCTTCTTGATCAATAGCACAAATTAATCAAGTTAATAGTGAACAGAAAACACCAGACCAAGGATCATTTCAGTATCCAAGTGAAGAAAACCACAGTTCTAGTGCAAATTTTAGACAGAGACTGAAAAAAAAGTTTAACTGGAGCCTGTGCTAGAATATAGAAAACTTTTCTTTTTTTTTTTTTTTAAGTCTACTTTAATTCTTCCCTCTAAGCTAAGAGATTTCATATCATTTTTCTTTATGAGTAATTGGTTTTCACATTTACAAGGGAAACACAATGACCAACACTGATATCCCATGGGCCTGCTAGACTCTTTCTAGCATAAGTGCATGCCTGTAAAATAGAGCTGGGGCCCAGGAGAAGGGCTAATTGTGCTGCTCTATAGAACTTCAACCAGACAGTGCTGCACTAGTAAAGTTCAGGCTTCTTTCTGCCTTGCTTGCAAGGACCAAAATGTGTGAGTGTAGAAAGGTACCAAAATGACAGGCCAGGTAGCCAGAGGCATCCTTCTTAATTTTCTTTTCTACCTGTAAGCTATTTTTCCAACACAGAAGAGAGCTTGATTTCTCCTCCCCTTTAGGCAAAAATCAAAGCATTCCACATAATTTTAATGGATAGTTTATCTATCTCAGGTTTTCTTGTCAGGACTTTCAAGATGTTTACTATTTGAAAGGGAGAGATATATGAGGGAGTGTAACAAAGAAGAAAGACAAGAGATGGGGATGTGAAAAAAAAAAAAAAAAAAAAGTCCATTGACATTTAAAAGGAACAGCTCAGTATAAATACTCCCCTTATCTGTACTATTCTCCCTTGACCCAATCACATTTTCCAAGTCAGGTCCAGGATTTTAGCTATGCAATTCATATGACCTTTAACAGGATCAACTTCCCAAGCCTCGCAAGATACTTTGAAGATTTAGATGTTACTGTTAATTTAACAGTAGAAATATTGGTATCCTTAGCCTTTGAAAAAATGTTGATATCTCAGAACTAGCATTTGGTGATCTGATTTGACCCTGCGCTACTTCTTCAGATGAGGTGTTCTTATTAATCAAATAGTCAGTGAGACACATTCCCCCAAGCGTGCCTAGTTTGTCAGGTTAATTCATTTGTAAAATGAAAAAATCCCAAAAGCTTTATGTTGAAGACATCTGATTTTGTTTTCTTTGATGATTTTTTCACCACCTGATCAAAAATTGACTATTAGCGTAAAACATCTGTTTATTTGAGATCTCCTCTATATGCTATTGACTAAGTCAGTCCTTCAGGAAGGTAGATTTGCACTCTGGCATATGCCTTCCTTTCTTCTCATGGCCTCTGTCTACCCGGATGAAATGAACACTGCACTTCCCATGCAAGTGTTGTGGTACATGTGACTGAAGATTGCACCAGTGGTGCACTGAAGGCAGCCATCTTGCTTTGCAACCTTGGGCTAATGAAAAGGAGAGAAGCCTGAATCCGAATCTGGTTTCTAATTCAACAACAACGAAACTGGAGCCTTAGCTTAGAAACAGATTCTTTTGACTGTACAAAATTGATCACCTCCAACCAGTGTCTGTGTAGCAGTATATTCTTGTAACATGATCTTACATGTTTTTGTTTTTTTTTTTCATCAAAGCTGAGGTATGAAAGAGAAAATTTAACATAGCAGGAAGTTCATATTTCAAGTGGGTCCTTCCCAATCTCCTTACCAGTGTATGAAGATGATATGTGGTAACCTGAAAAAAAATATATATATATGTATATATCTGTAAACCATATTCTATTTCTCTGCTGCATAGAGCAAAACAACTATTTGGTGGACTGATTTGTCACTATTTTGCCTCATTGTCAAGCAGAGCAGAATTCTGAACTAAGCATCAGTTTAAAATGCAATAGATGTTATATGACAATTAAACTGAGGTTCCTCTACCTCATTTAGGTTAGTGTTTTAACAAATTAAAATTAAAATGGAACTGTTTTTAAGTGTAGTGTACTCAAATGCTTTTCTTTGGAAATCCCTTCAAAGTAAAATGGATATTATGGAAATGCTGATAAAGTGACTATCTATTGACTGCTCCTATAATTCTGTCTCTCTATTCATTATGTTACTGTCCAGATTACTAACAATGTGTTAAAAGCCATTTAAAAGTTCATATGTCTCATGATGACAGAGCTGCATTCACTCCTTGCTGATGACCAGGCTGGCTATAAACACATCTACCTGTTTAGGTCCTGAGTACTATGAGTTCATGCTGTCTCTGCTCTAAGTCAACAAGAGGTAAATCAATACAGAAGCTGTTTTGACACCGTCTCATGAAATTTTCCTGGAGTTTCTATATCCTGCCTCTTTGAATAGACATATCTTGACAAGAGTAGACATAGCCTGTATATGTGTGGGTGCTAATCTTGGCAGTAACACTGAACACCCATATGCTGATGAACTCCAGACACTTGTTCCCTTACATGGAAAATTTATTGAGAATATTGTGCTTCTTTAAGCACATCAGTGGTGCTGTGAACGAGCTCTTCTTGCCAGTTACCACCTCATTGATAACCTTTTTAAAAAGAAGGAAGAAAGCAAAACCAAAGATAAAATTAGACCGAATAAAAACTATCAAATTTTTCCTGGCTGGATTGCCTCTGACTGGATTTAAAGTTCCATTACTGACGTTATCAGTTAATCATTTAATCTTAGATCTCCGGGGAGGCTGAAACCCCAACTCCTTTTCTAGATAAGTTCAAGAGACAATAAATAAAGCAATATGAAAGATACTCTAATGACCGCATTAACTAGAAAAGAACAGATAATTTTAAAAAGGAAAGTCAACAAGTTGCCTGAAGGATTAAAGCTGGAACTCAGATTAAATTCATCTATGAGAAATAAAAAGTCTTTAGCCAACAAATAGTTGAAAGTAAACATAGCATCTCTTACAAAGTCAGGATTTTAAAGATCACTTCTACACTTACAGGATAAGAAGATACACATCCTCAAGGAATCCTCCATCTAACTCAGCTTCTTGGCTCACGATGGAAGACTGGGATGTTTCTGGGATGCTTTTCTAACAACTAACAGGCTTTGAAAAAAAAATAAAGAGTTGGACATCTTGTCAATGCAGAATCTGCCAGTAGAGAGAGATTTCTCTATTTATAATATAGTAGATGGAAGCCTTCATCCAATATTCAGTCAGTAGGTGAGTAATGGCTCAGTAAGAAAGGAGTCAATTTTGAGACATGCAATCACTTTAAAACATTTTTCTTAGCTGATATATAACCAGGTTATAACTAGAAAATACATGCATGAAGTTGCATGGACAATGATGAAGCACTGACACTAGAATGTGGGCAAGAGTGATTGTTTTCATACTAGAATCACACTTGTGGTTGAAACTAATGTAGGCACAGCAATGTGGCAAGGAATGCAAAAAACGGTTACACAAGAGGTGTTTTGTTTTCTTTCCCTTTCCTAGAAAAGACAGAGAGGAAAGTGAAATGAAATGAGCTACAGAAGTCACTAATATCTGATGTCATAAATATCCTAGAGCCTAAAGGTAGGGAATAAAATCTCAATGTATTTGGGACTTGTCTTTTCTTTTCAAGGACTGCAGTTCTAATGGTGTCTTTTCTCTCAACTCAGCAATTTTTAGGAGGCAGGAGTGGATTTATCAGTCATTGTGCCAGTGCTTGCTTTCCCTTTATGTAAGCTTTGCTCAACATTCAATCTGTCTTCAGGCAGCTGCCAAGAAGGGTGAGTTTCTTGTTCTGCAAAAAGAGCCTCCCCTGATACTGAGAGACAATCTTCCAAGTTCTTCATTCATGTCAAAGATTCAGAACAAAAAATGACAAAGAAAGAATTTTTACAGTAATTGAAATACATCACAGCTATAAACATGCTTTTTTTAAAATCATTTTTTCTAAACAAGTGATTGCACATTTGTATAATGATCTCTACATTTTTTCTTTTCCATATCTGGACTATTTTTATAAAATACAACAAAATGTTTTTAGCAGTTATTGATTATCACAGGATTTCTCTTTTACCACACAACTTTGGAAAATTAAGTTTTTTCCTTATCACTCCAATAATGGTATTTTTTCTCCGAAAGGAAAAAAAAAGTGGGAAATTTGTGATTAAAAAATATGAAAAACTTCCACAGTGAATGTTTCCAGTGGTGTTGCTATAAAATACTCAAGTTAGTTAAACATGGGTTAAAAATGGAGGACGAGTGAATGTGAAGCCAAATGCAGTGTAGGTTGATGGCAGAAGTATCCAAAAGTTTTTCTCCTGATAAAAGGAAGATAAATGCAGGATTTAGATCTGTATTAAACCAGAAAGAAAACAGGCAGCTCCTAGCACCGATAAGAAATAAAGCACCAGTGCCAATAGCAGTAACAAGGCAACAGGCACCACCAAGACAGCAAGAGATAGGTTGGCAGACAAAAGCAAGAAAGAAATTATACAGATCCAACACAGTGACAGGACAGGAGTTTGAAGGCTTCCAGCTTTGTGCATCCGGGCAAAGAGCTGCCTGCTCCCTCCTTGGAGGATATCCAATCCCTGAGGTATATTGTGGGGCCACACAGAGTACTCTTGATTAGTCTCCTCCTTTGGAATTGGCTGCCACTTGGCTGTGACTTGTGGGTCTCACGAGATGCCCTCTCTGTCACTTCAATGCCAGCATGCATATCCTGGGGAAACAGGAGAGCAATGGACATCCTGCACAGTGGGACTTTGCTTTGGGGCGACACATATCACAGGAGGGTATTCAGATAGTGAGGGCATCAGATGGCCAGATCAGATCTGTCTTTACCAGTCTAGGTTTCTAGCTAAGAGCTCACAGTGGAAGGAAGAAAGAAAAGACAGCTTGCACCTGGATAGGACAGGTGACAGACACCTCCTGGAGGAGTAGGCAAGCCAGGTTTCCAGGCCAGCTATTACTCTGCTACCTAACAAATGACCTCTGGCTGCCCTTTGAAAAGCCAGTGCTCCCAGGCGTTGTGTAGGAATGCTGCTATTTAGAAATGAGTCTAGACCTTGAAAGAACATGAGAGGCTCTGTAAACAGTTGAAGATTCTGATTGTTCAGGTGAAAAACTTTTGAAGTGCTAAGTCTGATTCTGTCCCTGCAAATGGTGAGCTAAAAATAAAACTGTGCTTTTGCTTTCTAATTTTTCTCTTATTCAGATCAGTCTTGGAGACTGAAAAATAGTGTCACAGTAAAGGAGAATTATGTTAACTATGCAGGTTCTGCCTCAGTTGTCAGGTTGATACAAATAGTGTATGTTGAAGTGATGAAGTACTTGTGGCTTGCTAATGACATCAGTACCTTGTAACAGCAGCAATCATCAAATTTCTCCCACTAGAAAAAGCAAGAGAAAGAAATGATTTGCTTGTCACCGAGTGTGACTTAAGCTCATAGGAAACTTTTCCCCTATTAAGCCTTATTTACAATGGATGCAGAGAGATGAGAATACAGTTGGCATGTCAGTGTTAGATGATGACAAACTGTAATTTTTATTCCTTTTTTTTTTTTTTTCATACAGGTTGAGTCCATTTCGTTCTGGGAAGGAAGTTTTCTGAAATATCAGACTGCATAGGAAAAGAAATAAAAAAAGTCTTTGCTCCTTCCATCCTGTCTTAAAAAGCTACTTAGTTTTTCGACTGTGAATCTTACAACAGAGCACAGATTTGACAATATATAGTAATTTCTACCATTTATTCTTTGTTTTTTTCAGGAATATTTATTTGATGAAATAAAGAAATAACTTTTATTATTATTATTATTTTTCCTCAAGGTAACTGGTAGGCAGGGATAACAAAAAGAAAAAAAAGAAAAAAAAAAAAAAAAAAGAAAAAATAACTCCAGAACTCATAGCTTTACACTGATCCTACCTCTCCTCAAATAACTGATGTGTTTTCAAGAAAAGAATTGTTAATAAATGACCTTTTCTAACAATTCATAGGCTGAGGCTGTTTCTAAAATGGCAGTTCAGGCAGCTCAGAATGCAGAAAACCACACAGCTCATCAGTTAATGTTCAAATACATTAAGTCATATATTTGCAAAGCTTTTAGAGCAGGAATGTTCACAGAACTTGTTTAAAATGTTCCTGTTCTGTTTGGAGACAGTCAAAAGCCTGCAGATGCTGGGTTTCAACACTATCCCTAATGTAAGCTAATGGCTGTCACGTCATGAGGCTGCAATAAATTTCTGGCCCTGGCTCCCATCAGCAACCAAAGTGGACCAGGCTACCTTAATCATGTTGTAATCTGGTCTGAGATGTGGTGGTAGTACACTATGCTCCTGTAGGACTTCGAGTGTACCAGAAGAGTGAAGTTCTGCCCAGGAAAGACCTTGTGAAGGGATATTTTTCACCAGTGTGCTAACTTTGGACTAGATTAGCACAACAGCTTACCACATAGGGCAGAGTAAGTGGTTTTGGCTGGCATACTAATACAATCCATTGATGCTAACACATCGAGCTAAATAGGCCTAAACCTGCAAGCTCCCCAGCAGTACCTCCGAGCCTCGCTCTCTTTGTCTGACTAATGAATGATCTTAGCAATTAAAAGCAAAGTACACAATAGAACTAGTAGATTTTTTACAATCCAATTTCATCTTCTGCTGAGAGGTAATGATGAGTAAACAAGAAGCTGAGATACACTGGGTTGATAAAGAGCACAGCCTGTATGTCTCCTTGACTTCATTTGCCCAAGTCCCAGAAAAAAATCTGTGAGCAGCCACCAGGTTGAGATTTATTTATATGCTCAAGTTGACTTATAATTTTGTACTTTTGACTTGGTATAATGTTTTGTTTACATTCATCCAGATATTTGAACCAGATTAGTAAATGGCAGCTTAAAATGCATTAAGTGGGCAAATATGCAAACACACCCTACTGTATCTGCCTTGGATTGTCATGTGAGTGACACACGTCAACTTGACCAAGACACAGAGATGCAATGATTCACTCTTTTTGAAATCGTTTACAGCCACGTTTGTGTGAAAAATTGTTTAAGTAAATCAATTTCAGTCCACAGCACTATAGAGAAATGAGTAAAGTGCAGAACACACAGGTGCATCCAGTCAGCCTGCTGTGACTTTGCACCACATCCCTGGCAATGGGCAGGGGACAGCATTTCCCCTGCAGCAGTTCAAGTCACAGATCTCCTCCTAGTGGCTTTAGGAGACAAGCACTTGTGACAGAGACTGGGCTGTGTCATGTCATGAAGCTACATACTGTGGGTGCATCTTGGGTAGGTAACAGAGGAGCAGGCAGGATTTAGAGAAGGAAGTCCTTAAAGTTTCACGCTAAGTGATGTAATTTTGAGCATCCATGCCCAAAAAACTTCTCATTTTTGTTCCTGAAAACCTTGTTTTCCTCAAAGAACTCAGCATTTCTGCCAGCCTTAGTGGATGGATACCCTTCCTCTTCTGCTCTGTAATCACACAAGGCTTGAAACAACTTTCACATTTGTTATCTAACCCCCCTCGGTGTCAGCAGACTTTGTATTAAATAACTGAAATCTCTGGAGAACTAAAAATCCGTGCTTTGCTCCAAGTCCAGCAATATTCTATCTGAACAAAACTGTGCAAACGACAGTGTGATTACAGTGGTTATACTACCAGTTAGTCAGCTACTACCAAAATGAGGGGGTGGAGAGGAAGACAAGCATTTAATCTTTTAAGTCACATTGCACTTTGTTTCTGTCAGTGATTTGCTCTGCTGGAAAGAAATAAAAAGAGAAATGTTGCTCTGCCTGGGTGTCAGGAAGAGAGAAGCTACAAGGCTATGCCAAACAATGTCGTGTGAATCCACACCTCCTTAAATCTTGTTGGTGTTTAGTGACGGGTTTGGATTTGTTTTATTTTATTTAGGAAAAATACCCAGTTAGAATCAAAAGGAAAAAAAAAGATTGAATATGATATTTTTCAAAGGGAAATTCATTCATGCTCCAAGCTCTACTTGTCAAGGCATGTCCAAAGACTCTGTGGTTTTCCAGTGGTTCGTAAGCATCTTCCTTCTGTACTCTGAGGGAAGTGACTCTCTGGTAGTTACACACATGCTAATATGGGAGTGTTAGGCTTTTGCACATCTGCTAGTCCAACTCCAAGAGAATCGCAAGCAGGATTTTAGTCCAGAGCGTGCCTGAGTTGTTGAGCTGAGAAGAATATCTAGATTGGCTTGAAGGTAGCAGTAACAAGAACGCCTTGCAAGTTCCCCCTCATAGTTGAAGACTGAAATTATTGTTCACATATTTCCCATTAAATTATATAAAAAGCCTTCAGTGCTGCAGTTCTTTACACTGGTGGACCTGCGGAGTGATAGGGGATGCTGTCCCAGGACTCCAGCAGCTGGAAGGAGAACAGGTGGCAGCCTAACAAGCTGTCCTACTGTTGGTTGTGTGCTGATTTCATCCTACTAAACATCTCATATCTGCCTCTGCAAGCCTATAATCACGGTTTTATGTGAGTAGGATGATTCTCATTTGTTTCACACAACTCGATGAGAGACTTGTCAGGGTGGGACACTTACAGCAGCGTGTCACCAGCATTTCAGGAAGTGAGAACTTTGGTGGTTAATGAAATACACTTATTGATAATTAAAAATAAAATCAAAGGTTTTAAATCATGTCTAAATTCAGGAGAGTATAATATACTAAATAGAGATTCTGCGGAACCTCATCTTCTACACATGCTACTGTTCTACAAATTTTATATCTTGGATGCAATTACAGAAACCCATTATTTAAATAAAGCTATTATTCTCCAACTGAGCAGAGAAATTAATTTCTGGAATGAAAATAATGAAAAAATATTCTATAAGTAATTACAATATTAGCATTGTATATGCAGAACATACACCAAATTTTTCGTTTACACACTTGGTATGATGTTTCCTTCTTTTGAAACTGTTTTCACATCACGACAAAAATTACTGAGAAATGTACAAGGGTAGCTTTCACTGTGACTGCTAAATAGTCATAATAAATTCAGAGTATATTCCAAACAGAGAATCACAGAATGTCCCAGGTTGGAAGGGACCTCAAGGATCATGAATCTCCAACCCCGCCACCACAGCAGGGCCACCTACCTCCCCATTTAATACTAGACCAGGTTGCCCAGGGCCCCATCCAATCTGGCCTTGAACACCTCCAGGGATGGGGCATCCACAACCTCTCTGGGCAGCCTGTTCCAGCACCTCACCACTCTCTCTGTAAAGAACTTCCCCCCGACATCCAACCTCAATCTTCCCTCCTTCAACTTAAAACCATTTCCCCTTGTTCTGCTGTTATCTACCCTCTCAAAGAGTTGACTCCCCTTCTGTTTATAGGCTCCCTTTGTATATTGAAAGGCTGCAATGAGGTCCCGCCACAGCGTTTTTATCTCCAGGCTGAACAAACCCAGCTCCCTCAGCCTTGTCTTCGCAGGAGAGCTGCTCCAGCTCCCTGATCATCTTTGTGGCCCTCCTCTGGACACTCTCCAACAGCTCTCTGTCTTTCTTGTACTGGGGACCCCAGACCTGGATGCAGTATTCCAGATGGGGCCTCATGAAGTCAGAGTAGAGGGGGACAATCACCTCCCTGTCCCTGCTGGCCACCCCTCTTCTGATGGAGCCCAGGATACTACTTGCTTTCCAAGCTGCAAAAGCACACTGCTGGCTCATGTTAAGCTTTTCATTCATCAGGCCCCCCAGGTCCTTCTCTGCAGGGCTGCTCTCAAGCACTACTCCTTCCAGTCTGTATAAATGTCTGGGATTCCTCCAGCCCAAGTGCAAAACCTTGCTCTTTGCTGTGTTGAACCTCGTTAGGTTCACCCAACCCTACCTTTTAGCCTGTTGAGGTCAATCTTCTTTTTCTAAACCCTATCAAAAATTATGCAAAGTTCAGGACTAGAGTCACTAGTCCAGAATAAACTGTCAAAGCATTGCTGAAGGATTTGACCAAGCAGTTCCAATTAATATCATACTAAATTGCTAGATGCAGCTTTAAAAATTGAGCCCTTAGGGACTAACCTGTTTGCCTACATTCTTGTTTATTGTTGTTACATGAACATAGTTTGTAGAGCTAGGTAACATCAGTTCATCACTGCCACCGCCTGGTAGAACTCTAAAACCCCTAGTTTCGTCAGCACAGATGTATCAGAAAGGTAGTAAAGGGGTTAAACAAAGATGAACAAGTCTTGGAGATAATTATTCTAAACCAGTGCCTCAAAGTGGAGTGGAAATAGCTTCTAGTCCACTATAGCTTCTAGTCCACTCAAAATGAAAAGATAATCCAAACCTCAAGAGATTTAGTTGACTTGGGTTGTTAGTTTTTTTATTTGCTTGTTTGTTTGTTTTGAGCAGTGGGCATTGATTAATTGATTTAGTAGCAGGTGCTATGCAAAGTGACAGAGAGCACCTACTTGAGATTTGGAAAGACAACGTTATCACCTTTCATCTCCTGGCTGGTCAGCCATACTGTTCAATATTGTTTCTCTGGAACTTGCTTTTCATTCCTCTGTACATTGACAACCATTTGCCTTTCTGAGCTGTGGTGTTTTTGTGTGATTTTAAGCAGGGAATTTTAAGAGGGAAGAACCTGTATTAATGCTAACTGGGAGCTGGATGTTAGCTTTTGGGCAGAGTTCCCCGAAAGAGGATTCTTTGCTGTAGGCCATTTCTGCTGTTCAAGGACTAACACAATTCATGCAATTTTAATGTGTCATAAAAAAATATACCATGCTTTTGGGTCACTGGTTCCCTCTCTGGTGGGAAGCTGTCAGGTAAGACCCTGCAAGCTGCTGGTCAGAACAGCAAGATGTCAGTATAAATGTAATAAATTAGGAAAAGTAATCCAGACAGTGGAAAGGTGGCTGAAGTCACTGTTCTGTTGATGGTTTTATTTCCCTCCCTTCTTTAGCTTGGCACCTTTTATATAACTTACATTATCACAACTGTCTTTGTGCCAGGAGGAGTGAAGTACTCTCCTGTTCCAAGCTTCTGCTACTCTAGATAAGCCAGCAATAATTATTTCTGAGTGAAATAAAATTAACCCTCACAATGGAGCCTGAGTCCATAGCTGTATTCCAATTTGGAAGTCATTTGTTTTGGGATACAAAGGCCCAGATTCCCTGTAGCTCAATACAGCTTACTTGCAGACTCAGAGTTACAATGGCAAACTAGAAGTCTTAAAACTGCTATTGTAAATCTGTCATAATTGTATTACTGTTATTCCATGTTGCTATAACTCCACAGCTAGCAATTATGCACTGGGAAAAAAACATAGATGAAGTCTGTCTCCCTGTTAATTCACAAACTGGAGACATGCTTTGTCTGCTACCCTGTAGAAACAGGAGCTATCATTGTGACTCAGGATTTTTTGTGTGCTTGTTTTGATACATAAAGGCCTACATTTAAATAAGACACAGCAGAGGAACAGGCTAAGAAAGGAAAGGAAGAGGTAAGAAGTGGTTAGCAATGGAAGAGTTAGAAGACTGAAGGAAAGAGACTAGATGAAGGGCAGAAGAAAGGGGACTAAATGAAGTGACCTCTTCAAGTCCCTTTACCCTGTCTCCTATGATTCTGTAAGAAATAACAGAGGATCTTGTTTTAGCAAAAAACATTTCATATTACATATTTTCCTTGTCAATTTTGAGTCTATCGATGCTACTATATGGCACAGTGTGGCACAGCAGAAATAAGAAAACAGGTAGTGAGTTCTCCACTTTTAGGCCACTACAGGGGAATGAGTTTGTGCTGAAGTATGATGGCTGCTCCAAAAGTAATGTCTCCTATTTTATTATCTCAGCACACAAATCAAAAGTGGATACTGGTAGTATGGAACACAGGTTGAACCTTCCCACCAGTATTCCATTACATTTTGTTGCTGTGTGGCAGATGGCAGCAGAGGGGCACTCCTGCACAACAATGTCTGATACGAAAGCGCCTACAAAGCAGAAGTGTGGAATTGAAAAGATGACACTCACTGACATTCACTGACACTTGCTGAACATTTACGGAAACTGAACAGTGGATGTGAGCATGGTGAGGCAGTGGGTGGTGTGTTTCAGCCATGGTAACAGTGAGAGTTGGTCACCTCTGCTGGTGCAGATTTTTACGAGAGTAGTATACAGGCTGTTGTTCATTGCTGGTGAAAATGCAGAGCTAATGCTGGTGACTGTGCTGTGCTGTGCTGGTTAATGTGCTGAAATACTGTGTTCCGTAGCTGAGAATTTGCTCTATCAAATACTATTATTGTACCCTTTGTATCTGTTGTATTTTCCAGGGAAAAACAGAAGGGATTTCTTTTGAAGTGAGGTAGGTAATATGGAAGTTATCATTTAAAAAGTGCATTAATCGAATTCCTGTAAAAATTATGAGAGGCAAAATAACAGAAAGGGAAAATGACAGACAAAAGTTGTTTCTCTACTTTTAAGTGTTGGGTGACAGTTACACACATCAGCAGATAGTGTGATATATTTGTCTTAATTCATGGAAGAGAATTGGCTATGGTAGGCATGTCATAGTGCTCCTATCTTCATAGTCCATAATCTTTAGCAAGCACAGCTCTTCTGTTTGACAAGAAACAGCATTTCTGTGGACTCCTCCCATCATCTCAGTAAAACCACAGTGATGAAGAAAAGCATATCCTCCTGTATTACCACAAAGTAGTTTAGACAGCCAATAATCCTGAAAAGGAGATGCCCACCTGCAGTAAACAGACATCTGTTGAAGACTTTTTTAAAATACATAGCACAGGCACATGCACCTAATCCTTCACACTCATATGTAGGCCATGTTATGTTATTTCAGTGAAATCTAGTGTGCCCCTCTTACCAGTTATTCGTGGGTGTGCAATTAGAAATGAAGTAGGCAGACAGATGTTGAGCAAGCACTGAGACGTCACCATTCATCATCAGCTAGAAGATACTGCACTTGGCTGACTACCCTGGCTTAGTCAGAGAGTTTGGCAACTGTCTCTCAGCACTAGGTTTTTCACTTTCAAATTGCACTAAAAGTTCACTCAGTAAATCATGTAAAACTGGGGGATGGGATTGGTTTTGCTTTTTGCCATCAAGCAAAGTTATTAGAAATTCAGACCTTTTACAAGCAGTGTTGCTTCTCTGTTTGAGTCTCACCTTTCATCCCAAGATAGTATCACTGCCTATTTAAAGAGAAAGGGAATTTGGCCAGCTATTTAATTGAATTCCTTTCCTCCATACTGCATATGCTTAGTCTTGCATGCAAAGCATAAAAAGCTAAACCAAAGGTCTAATAGGTGGGACCATAAGGAACTTCACATGCCATCTCTGAGCAAAAGAGATCAAACAAAGATTTTCAGGAGCTCAGAAACATGTCATCGTATGTGGTATTTCTCTTGTCAGCAGCAAAGCTGTCTCTAATGCACAGCACACTTAGCAAATCAAGAATGCTTCAGGCCAAATTTGGGTAAAAGCTAAAGCTTTACCTCCCACAGGTTTTATCTACAGCTGCTGAAGCAAACATTTCTACCTCCCCTCCCTCACTGAATGGGAGATTGTGTTTCAGACCATTGTTTTCTGTAGACACTTATTAACCCTGTTGAATTTAGAGCAGGGGATTGCATTCGATATCTATTGATTAGCAGTCAGTGCTGCAGTAATCCTTGGGCCTTGATCAATTCAGGCTGTTGACTAGGCCTTGGTACACAGCAGTGCCCTTTTCAGCAGTCATTGATATGCATGCAAGGATGTGGGAGAGGCAGGAGGGAAGGTTAGCATGAAGTCAAGTGTTTATACATTGCAGGAAATTCCTGGTGAGGTGATGGCAGCTTTTATCATAGCCTGACACAGTCCAGGGTTTAAATCATGCAAGCATACATCATATCAAAACATTTCTTGAAATGACATCGGAAAGCAGAATCTATTATTAAGCAACTGCAAACAGTAATAAGATTTGCCTAGGTAGAAATAGATTCAGTAAATTCTTCCAAGCTCATCTTCTCCAATTAACAGAAGTATGACAAAAATTTTGTTTTCATTCTGCTCATCCTTTTAGCTCAGCATAGAACGTGGTCTGACTCAGCACCTATTTCTAACAGGGACCTGACTTCCCCAAATCATGATGTCTCCTGCTGCAGCCCAACTACAAATATATCTATTCAGAGTAAAGCTTGGCATTTTTTGATATGCTGTTCATTTTGTTCAGCTCTGACTTCACTCTCTGATTTATAAGCAGCAACGGTAATACCTTGGGAAGAACCTAGCATATCCTATTTCCAGCTGCCCACCACATTCCCCCTACAGCTCAGCTGCCTGCATAACAGCCATGAAATTGTAATTTTGACAAGCTGAATAAAAAAAAAAAAACAAACTGTGTTGCCTTTTTAAATTTAATATTCCAGTCTGAAAACAATGGAAATTCAGAATTGATGATTCAGGAGCTGTCTTTTTGGCGTGTGAGCAGAGACCTCCAGGAGAGATGTAGGGCAGATAGCTGAGGAGAGGATTAACTATAGCTAATTCTGAGTTTTTTCCCTTTATGAATCAGAGCCCTTGGAAAACCAAAATAAGATACCGTAATGTGTGAAACTCCAGATATTGATTCTTACATTTTTTTAATTAAAATGCATTTGAGAAACTCGCTCCTCAAAGACACCAAAACACTGGAGATATATGGGCTCATATATCAGTAATATATTTCCTGTGTATTTCCTGATGATTTTCTTAGGGTGAGTCCAGTGGATGGCTTTGGTTAAGAGCCAGAGAAAATGAATAGGGCCTTTGATTATGCAATTGATTCCCTGGTGATCAGATGTGACTAGAACAATCCATCTGCTGGGAATCCATAATTCTTTTTCACATTGAATTAGAATACTGCGGCAGTTCTGCAACAAGAGTAATTTGAACTTCATTTTTCTGTCATCCATTCCTTTCTATATGCATCAGTGTGTGTGTGAAGATAGACTTACCACAAGCACCACCTGGAAAAGCAGAGAGAACAACATCTGAATATTGTCTATGAACTTTTTGCCACAAACTATGAAGTGAACAGACTATCTAGTTGCCCAGTTACTGGATTTTTCTAAGGTTACTGTTTCTTATTTACAGGGGAGATTCAGTCATACCCTTTTCCACAAGCGCATTCCTGCCTAGTTTTCACTTAAGTCTTGAAATGTCTCCTACACAGTCTGGAGATGTGTAGTCTAACTTTTTGTATTTGAGCTGAGTCACCTGGAGCTTGTTGCCCAGGGCTATGTCCAGTCAGATTTTGAGTTGTACCCATGAATGGAAATTCTGAAACTTCTTTAGATAGCTTGTTCCAGTATTTGACCATCCTCACAGTTAAAAAAAAAAAAAACAACAACAAAAAAAAATGTTTTCTTGTGTTCACATAGAATATCTTGTATTTTCATTGTGTTCATTGCCTTCTTGTCCTTTCAGTGGGCACTGCTGAGAGGAGTCTGGCTTTTTCACCTTCATTCTCTCCTGCTTGATATTTACACACAGTCTCCACTGAACCTTCACTTCCCTAGGCTGAGCAGACCCAGCTCTCTCGGCGTTTTCTCGTAAGAGAGATGCTCCAGTCCCCTGATCATCTTGGTAGCCTTCTAGTGCCTTCATGTCTGTTTGGTACAGGTGAGTCTAGAAATGGGAAAAACATTCCAGGTGTAACCTCACCAGTGCTAAGTAGAGGGGAATCATAGAATAGCTCAGACTGAAAGGACATTAACGCCCATCCAGTTCCAAACCCCTGCCACTGGCTAGTTGCCATCTATCCCATCAGGCTGTTCAGGGCTCATCCAACCTGGTCTTGAACACTGCCAGGGATGGGGCATCCACAGCTCCTGTGGGCAGCCTATGCCAAGGCCTCACAGTCTTCATAGTGAAAAATACCCTCCTAATATCTAATTTAAATCTTCCCTCTTTTAGCATAAAGTCGTTTCCCTTTATTCTGTCACTGTCTGACCTGAGAATGCTCGATGCAGTCCACAACACTATTCTGCTGTGAGGGCACATTGCTGGCTCATGGTCAATTTTTTATTCACCAGGACCCCAAGGTAGCTGTACTTGTTCTCTGCAGAGCTTCCTTCCAGTCAGTCAGAACATAGTGCTTACTGGTGAATGGGATCGTTCTTCCCCTGGTACAGGACTTTGCACACAAAATATCAGTGTATAACTTAACCTGCCTTTGTTACATGCTATCCAGTTGTGAGGTAGCAGCTCAGAACTCATTCCTAATATCTAACCTGATGATACCTTCTTAGCATTGCCTTTTTTGACTGCAGCTACGCACTGAGCTGGTGGTTTCTGAGAAATGCTAGAGACTCTCATATCTATTTCAAGAGTTGAAATAGTTGCCAGGTATGAGTTCTGATCACAAATTCTGACTGTTGAGCCATGCATGATTGAGATGAAAAGCTTTTATTAGAAACAAAGCAAACCTAGACAGGGAAAGGTGAGATAAGACAGGCAATTTGAACTGTCTTGACACTCAGGAGCTAACTCCACTCCTCATCTCTACATGCAATGCTGTAGGTCTTCTGCCTTCTGCTATTTATTCTACTCAGATAAAGAGAAGATCTAAACCATGCACCAGACCTTCTTCAGACATTAGTTCCCCCATTTCCTTTCTCCTTTTATGTACTTTCCATAGATCCCAATAGCAAACTCAGACACCAGGCCATAACAAATTCTCCTGTTCTTCCACTATTCTGTATCAATGATCACTGTCCACCTCTGTCTCTGCAAATAAAGTAGTGCTAATGTTCAGAAGTGGATTGAAGCTGCATGCTTATGCCAGGTGGCTCACTAGAGCATGACAGCAATGTGACATTTTGTCACAAAAAGCCCATTTGTGTGGCAGACTATTGGGTCTATCCAGCATACATTCTTACTGTGTTTCTGTGAAGGCTGTGACCGGGCTGTGATGATTACATTTGTCCCTTTTGCACTCCCTGGGATAGGAGAAACCATCCTGAAAGAGGGTACTTTGTGCCTTCCCTGAGAACAACCCAACATGCACAACAGGGAGCATTTTCCTGAGTGAAATGAAATGGAAGAGGAGGTAGCAGCAATCAGAAAGCTGACAGATAGACAGAGGTGAGATAGATGAGGTCAGACATACACACAGACCCCAGAGAAGACGGCAGATGGAGCCTTTAAGGACTGCAGGAACCACTCAGATTTGTTACAACTCTGAAAATCATAGGGAGGTTTCAGGACTACGGGTCAGACTCTTTAGGCTTGTCTACAGGGAGCTACTTGTTCTTATATGTACAATCAACAAGTATATAGATGTATAATTGACAAGTATACAGAGAAGTTAAGCTGCTCTTCAGAGAGCATATAGCTAGAAAGATTATCATGTTGGAAAGGAATAATTGGAAACAAATGGAAAAGCTTACTTGTACAGTAGGTTTGCAGGAAAAACTCCAACAGGAGTAATCTGCAGAGAAAGACCTTTCCTCAATGGCAGTCAGCCCTTCAATGGGGTCTAGGAGAGGTGGAGCCAGGCTCCACCCCTTTCACTCACATAGGTGAATTGCCTTCACCTGTGCTCCCGTGGCTGACTCAGTGCTTGCCTCGGGTGATCAATCAAAGGTTCAGGTCATGATTCCGTAGTTCCCATACATTACAACACTCTGCTAAGGACACAGTGAGGGAAGGAGGGGGTGTTTAGTTTACAAATTCATTCCTGTCTATTCTGACACACTTTGAGTTTTCTCTTTTTATCCTAGTTTTTGTTCAGATATAAACTCAAGTCCCTTCTGTGTGGACTTCAAGGGTAAAAGGACAAATCCATCTCAAAGCTCTGATTTACAGAACTTCATCAGAGTTAGGAATAGTCACTTGACATGAGGTGGGGAAAAGAGATTCTGCACCACTTCCAGACTGTCTAATTAGGTAGTTAGAGAACCTTGCTTAATTAAGCAAAACAGTAGCAAACAGAGAATGTTGGAGGAATGGACTTGCTGTTTCTATTCTATGAGAATTCATTGATTGTTCAGAAGCTGACTGCCTTTTCTAACTTTTTTCTAATCTTTCCATGATCTTACTGAAATAAAGAGACAGATACTGCCAATTAGACTTGGTCCTGTATTGAGTAAATAAGTCAAGTAGATTTGCCTACCTCCAAGGAAATTCTGTGTAATTCTTTTGTTAGCCAGTTTTTGATGTTGGTGGCCTTGCCCCTGCTTACTCACAAGCTTTTCTTACTCGCAAGCTTTTTCTTGACCATAGAATCACAAAATTTTAGAAAGATTTGGGTTGGAAGGGATCTTTAAGATCAACTAGTTCCAACTCCCACTGCCATTGGCAGGTACACTTCCCACTAGACCAGGTTGCTTCAGGTTGATCTTCTAGCAGTGACTGAACTTGCTTCTGAGCTATGGCTGCAGAGGCTCCAATTCATGTTTGGCTCCAGCACAGCAATTCAGCTGATCAGATAACCATGTTTTCCATATATGGAATATTTGTGACTTGTAATTTCTAAAGCCCTTTTGGATAGACTTAAAAATAAGAGAAACTCATCATTGCTTAGGACTGGGATTTACTTTTCATTGTGTCAGGCCTGATCTATTATTCTCTTTTTGATAAACTGAAAGGAATTTCTGGCTTTTTTTTTTCTAGATCTACTTGTGTGTATTTTTTATTGCTTTTCCATACATTCATATCCCAGAAATCATCTCTAATTATCATCAGATGATTAAGGAATAGAACTCACAGTAAAAGGAAATTATTGAAATAAAGAACTTAGGACAACAGAGAAACGAAATAGAAATTTTGTATATATGTTTTTCAAAAGAAAAAATTTTCCTTATTCAGAATTTGAGTCATTCTGTATTTGTTCAGGAGGAAGGAGGAAAAGCTAAGTGAGAATTGTTCTACATTTTGGAGCTGCAGGATTCTTCTGCTGTTTATCACTGACCACTTCAAGGTCTGACCCAAAATATTGTTCCTGTGCACAGAGCAACTGGCAGTTAAAAGCCAGATCTAAACCTCTGGCAGCTCTTACAGTTACAGCAGAAATATTTCTTTTAATACTGTTAAATCTAGCAATATCCTAGATCCAGCTGATTGATGTTTCTTACATCACTATAGGGAAAGTTCGCATCTAAGCAATAGAAGGTTGGATAATCAGGCTTTAACTGCCAAAATCGCACAGTTTTCAGAAACTTTTCCTCATCTTTATCTCCATCTGTTGAAACTGCAGAGCGCTCAAGCAGTCATTTTATTGATTCCTTACTTGGACATGCAAAATACAGCTCTTTGTACTTTTCCCTACCACATGAGTAAGTTCCCATGTATACTGTCAGCTTGTCCACCCTGAAGACTGCATCTGTTTCATGCTACACAGAAAGCACTACTGTGTGGAAAAACAACACCTGACAGTCAAACAGCACGTGTCCTTTACAGCAACCATAATAGAAAAATCTTGCGGAAGTGAATTATTTTCATTCAAGTGAAACAAAATAATTTGGGTTCACAGTAACAACACTGTTCAGGAGTTGCAAAGAGATCTACACATGGGCAAGTTGGGGCTACTCTCTGCCAGCGGAAGTGGAAGACGGCCAGCTGTGTGGAATAACACAATGATCTTTTTTACCCATATAAAATATATCATACAGCCTTCATTTAAATAAGTAGGTCAAACTGCGAGTGCTTGGGGCCATTCCTGGTGTTTCCTTTTTCACTAAACGTGAAGTTTTTCTCCTTTGCTTTTTCAGATTTCTTCTTTTTAAAATATTTTCTTACTTCATTGTTATTAATTTTTTTAAATACAGACTGAAAAAATAAGGAGGAGATATCTCTTTAGGCTGTGGTATGAAAATAGAGAAGGGAATCTGGAACAAAGTCAGTCTCTCCTAGAAGTTCAGTTCAATGAGAAATTTGCCATCTTGAGAGCAGCCCTGGGAGCCAGGAGGACTTGTTGCTTCTCTAAGAGGTAGCTAATGTATATTTGTGTCCAGTGCCTTAACTTCTCATTTCTACATTTTTGCCTTTCTGTACTTTACACATCTTTAATTATTATGCCAAATTTGTGGCCATTAAAGTAACAATTGTGCAGATAATTACTAGCAGTCATTGAGGGAACAAATGGCTTAGAGTATATATTAGACAACTGAATATAGACTGTAAGCTATTTACATCCAATATATTTTTAATGATTCCCGTATCAGTTTAACAATGATCTTATGATCATTGAGCTGACTGAATAGAGATCTAATTCCCACCTCATAGATTTTTTACTCTGCTGTGCACTAATTGGCAAAAGTAACAAGTTTTCCTCAGAACCCAAATTGAATCTTGATTTAGAAGAGGTTAAAACATTTGAAATGAGAAACTGGGAGATTGAGTTAAAATCACTCTCCCATGGGGTGCTGTCCTATGCCTGCCAACAGCAGCTATGCTGCAGCTTCCCTTTCCTTGGGGCATCACAGTTGGTGCACAGACAATCACTAACAAGACATTCATAACCCTCCCCCTTTTTTTTTTTTAAAAAAAAAAAAGAAGTAGAAAATGTGATATCTAATTTTCAATCGCATTCCCTCTACAGGGAGGTTTAGGTTAGATATTAGGAGGAAGTTTTTCACACAGAGGGTGGTGATGCACTGGAACAGGTTGCCCAAGGAGGTTGTGGATGCCCCATCCCTGGAGGCATTCAAGTCCAGGCTGGATGTGGCTCTGGGCAGCCTGGTCTGCTGGTTGGCCACCCTGCACATAGCAGGGGGGTTGAAACATGATGATCACTGTGGTTCTTTTCAGCCCAGACAGTTCTATATTTCTGTAATTCTCTGAAGAAGAAGAAGGAGTGGAAAAGCATCTAATGTAGCCCTCAGGTGAGTTGATGTATGTAAGCACTGAGTAAACAGAGTTGGCCTCAAGTTGTAGAGGTTTCTTTGCCCGTACACCGAACACAAAAAAGAAGGTCATGAACATTGAGAGATTTTCACACTTCTGGATCTTTAAATGATTGGTACTACTAGAAAATTCATATCAGTTTACCTTTTAATATTTTACATACTTAGTATTTTCACTAATGCCTGTATTCTCCAATGGTCTTTCCACAAAACTGTTCAGAAGGTGTTGATAAGAGTCATTGCTAGTGTACAACCACAAAGAATGCAGTGTATTTTTTATTTCATAATACAGTTTTCAAAACTCCATTTGTATGAATGTTTGTATGTATATATATATCAAGAGTTTCCATTTGTTTGCAAAAATGATGAAGGATAGAGCTTAATTTTCAGGTACATTTGTCTTTAGAATGGAATATTTCTTCACAAGCAACATAAGATCTTGTTACACTTCATATTACCATGTCACATCATCACAAGATAAAATCTATACAGTCGAACATTACCACAGCTTCTGAACTGATGGCATATCTACTTCTTTTCTAGCAATTAATTATTTGACTCATTTGGTTTCGTGAATATTTAGCTTTGTTAAAAGTCATTTTTTCCCTTTTATTTTCATGACAATTACACATTTGACTTACTGTGGTCGTATTCATCTGTCAGCATGTTCATATTTTTCTTTGCCTTTTCCATGCAATTTTGCAAGTTGTATATCCCTCTGTAAATTACATATGAACATACACAAAAATATATTTGTATAAATAGCCAGTGTTGTAGCTTTCCTCTTTTCCCAAAACTTAACCATACTCTCAATCAATCTTTTAATTTTCTCATCAGCTTTTAACCCCCTGAAATCTTAAACATAATTTCTTCAGCTTCAGTGTTCCCTTAGGTATTTTCCATATCTCTACCAAAAATCTGCCTTCTTGGTTTTCATATATGTTCTGGTCAAGAGCTTAGAGATCTCGCCACAATTTTATAATTTTGAAACAAATGTGCTTCAATCTTATTAGGATATTCACATCAACACACTATTAAATAATACATCAAATATGGACCTTTTCCAACTGCAGTGTGCATCTTTATCAGCAGCAGTAACTCCTCCCACAATCAGTTGCTCTTTTCTTGAAAATGGGCAACATGTTTATTTACTGATAAAATTTATCAACACAAATATCAATTTGTTCTGAATTTCACTACTGTTATTTTATTAAAATTAATGTGTAAACCAAAGTAAAAATGAGAAATAATTAAGCAAATTCTCTTGTTTTTATAGAACTACCCTTTGCAAACTTTCATTTTGGAATGCAAATCCTATCACTTTAATTATACATCTATTATCAGGGGATATAAAAGTGTATATTAAATTAATGAAATGGATTACCTCAGTTACATAGTGGTTATTAACAGGAAGAGCTCCCAGTTTTCCTATTATGTACATCAGTAACTTTAATTGCATTAGACAGAGTTAGGAGAGATATTTTAGGAGATTTTTCAACAGCACAACAATTTCTGCTGGCTCTTTGCCTGCTGTAGTTCAATTTCTGAGGGTTCCCTTGTAAGTGCTAACTTATTATTTCTGTCAGTCATGCTTTAGCAAATGCTACCTCATTAAAACTACCCTAAAGTGGCTTCAGTTTTGAAAACTCTCCATTGATGTCTCTGTGGGACAACTGGTGCTGGAGGGCTCTTTCTTGCATTTGGGTTATGAGATAAGAGTGTTATAGAGTACAAATTTGCAAAAGACCAGTTTTGGGGCCAGCAGCAGTAAAAATGATGGACTGTGATGAGCTCACACTCTGTAAGATAGGATACAAGACTGCCATGATATTAAAACTACAAAGCAAATTAGCTTTTAAATTATGATTTGCAAGCACTGATACACACGTGTAAAATCAATTAGCTGTCATCTTTTGGTTAATAGTCGCTTAGTGACCTGTTTTGCTCCTGCTGGGAGCTGGAAGCAGAGGTTTATAATGGGAAGGCACAGCATTTCTTTCCTTTTAATAATGTATTACATGCTGAAGACACTTTATCAGAAGCTTGTGATAATATCACTGAAAGGTAGTTCTTGGTGAGATCTTGCAGTGCTACATGTGAGCTGTAGGTACTTTGTGAGGGTAAAGTGGCCAGGCCAAAAGGATCTCCCAGGGATCATTTCTGAGGACACTAAGGCAGATTCATCCCTCATGCCGTTTTAGGGAATATACTTGTCTCTAGTGTACATCTGCCTGCACACAAAGCAAATACAATTCCAGTGACCCTACTGATTCATTGAACTATGACAGAGAATGGCTGTAAATTTAAGAATGCCTCACTTAGAGTCAGAGGTAGGTGAGGTAAAATTCTCCACCAGCTAAGGCCTGAGGGAAGAACATGAACATAATGGAGAAATTGTTAGACTTTCTTATCCCAAAGGACACAAGAGTATCCTAGGAAACATGTATGCATTTAAAATGCATAGAGAGAATCCATCTTCAAGTCAAGTCCTGTAGGAAACTAGCAGTGTTTTCATGCAGTTACATCAGCAAATGGAGATCCCAGTAAGCAATAAGACAAGTCTGTTGCCTCAATAAAGCTTTAAGTTATGTCCTGTGCAACTGTGTGAGCTTTGTCCCTAGACACTGATAACACACTTTGACCTTATGCCAAGATGCACAGCAGAAAGGAAGAATCAAAATGGGATGTGGCTTGAGAAATGAATAAATTATTCTAGATAAACTGCTAAAATCATACCCCAGACTGGAGAAGATATAAAAATGTATTAGCTACCTACTGCTCATTTTTATGTAGCTAAGTGTTTGCATGGTCTTGTTTGCATTGCATTTCAGTTAGTTACAAGAATTAGTTTGGTCTCACAACCTCATTATTTAAATCATGTCTAAATGGAAAACTTGAAATTAAAGCTCAGTTCCACAAAACACCTAAGATGTCTACTTTATGAGATGGGGAGGATTTAAGTGCTGAAGCTGAAAACTACAGAAATGCCAACTCATCAGAAACATAAGCCTTCCAATAGTCTAGTTCCTCAATGTATTTTTTTAACATTCTTTAAATAACTAAAACAGAAAAGACCTGATGTAGACTACATAAATGCCCTGAAAACCTACATATAAATCTATGTATATATATTTGATATGTGTATATAGACAACTACCTACTTACATATATGCATTTATAGATAGATATATTGAATATGAAGATATACTTCATGATTTTTTCAAACAATGTCATATGAGAACAAATAAAGCCCACAGCAGTACCTACAGACATAATCCTCTCAGTCTTTATATCTATTTTTATAATATGTAGTCTTTGTTACAAATATAGCTGGATGAGATCTGGGAGCAGGGGTCAAGTGCTGACCCATTTAGGAAGATGTCAGGATGCTGTGATTTAAATAGTAAGGAAGGTCTAACATTGCAGAGTGCACATGGGTGATGGGTGATGTTATTTGTGCAAGACTAGCCTGCCAAAGAGGAAGAGCTGAGCAGGGGAGGAGGATGACAGGATGCAGAAACTGTGCTAAGGAGCTACCCCAAGATGTAAGAATGGTGGGAGAGCTCTGACTACAAACAGATGAAGGAAGATAAATGAGCACAAACATACAGACTAAGAAAGATATGAACAGACTGCATGAGGGAGAAGGAGAAGGATGAGTGGGCTGAGTGGTGCCAGCAAAGTTCGGTGTCCTGGTAATGTACCACAGCACAAGGTGACAAAACTTAGCACTGCCTAGAGGATGAGAATCTCAGACGTGCCACTAACAGTGAGGATACTAGGATTCAACACATTTGTGGGTAAAAACTGCTTTCTAAGATAACTTTGACCTGAGATCCTTTGTTAGCAGTGCTCATCATCAGTGCCAAAGACCCACAAGTTTTCTTCCCTTATTTTGGCAGATAATTAAAGCATTCCCTCCAGTCAACCCCTTCTTTTTTTTTTTTTTTTTTTTTTTTTTTCCTCCTCCCCCAGGAATTTTGGGAAACACAAGAAACAAGACTGTATTTTAGTATCCTCAAACTTCGCTTCCTTGTTATTTTCTTGTTCCCTTCCTAGTAATTTGCAGTGATGTTCAAAATAAATTAGGAGGTGACTACTGAACAATACTTCCAGGGATATAAGGTGTTGCCATAGCCAGAAATGATAGCAGACACATCAAGTTTGCTCAGAAAGGGAGCTCTTCAATATAAAATAGCGTATGTTTTTCAAGTGCCACTTTTAGCAACACTGAAGTAATGCTAACTCTTTATCCTGAGGCTTGTGACATTTGGCAGAAGTGACATGTCTCTGCTGAGCTCTATCACAGTTTTTCATAATGCTTGTATTTGAGTTCTTAAGCTGAAGACAATGTACATACAAACATTTGGATTAAGTGATTGTACTTACTGATAGCTGCTCAAGCTTACATTGAAGTCAGTGGCTGAACTTCCACTGGTGGGTCCCAAGCCTGGCCCATCCTCTGCCCTGAAAATAAATACTACGCCACTAGACAGCTGTCTTCTAAAAATGCAGGTGACCTCATGAATACTCCCTGTTATGAAAAGTTTTTGCTCAGTGTAATTAACTGAACTGGAAGAGCATCATTTGTCAGGGCCAAGGCTGTACCAGGGTGCATGTTAACAGTAACGAGATAAGGGGACCGACCACAAGTCAATGTGTGGATTGTCAGTAGGAACTTGGCTTCTTGCTGGAAGAACTGCCCAAATATTACTGCCACTCATTTGATATTATCCTTGTGCACAGTACACTGTGGTTTGAATATTTATGACTTATACTGTATCCAACCTAAAGGCAAATGACGAAGTTAAAAATGTAGTTTTCTTCATCAGAGACAACATTCTGTCCTGTCTGTCACCAGTGTCCTGGCAAGTGGTAGGTAGAAGGCTGGAACACATGCAGTTAAAAGCATAAGACATTTTTCTACTATCATTACTCTGCACATGTTAAAGTGTCCAAAGTTAGAGTTTAATTACAACTAAGTACATGATTGCTTTCGCATTTGCTTATACTCTCAACTCTTCTATTCACCACTTTGGAATACGAAATATTCTATAGAAAACTCAATTCATTTTGATAATGCAGTTAGAAAACAAGGAGACCAATGTTCAGTGCAGTCAAAGGCCAGGATGGGTTTACAGATAAGTATTTTCTACATTAATGCCTTCATAGACTTTTTCTTCATGCTCATTTGGGTAGATAGATGCTTACAAGAGCTTTGCATTACTTATCAGAAACGATAGATATGTGTTGATATCTATACTCATTCTATGAATTATAATATCATTTGATCATTTGTAGGTAAAAAATATGTCCACTGGGTTGTAACAGCTTATTTCACTGCAGTAAGTTCAGCAGTGTTTGCCTACACCAAAATATTAGACAAATTTACCAAGCTTTTCTTTTTATCTAATGCTACAGTCAAAAATATTTTGGAAAACTAGAGTTATGTGCAGGAAGCCACTTATCACAAATGAGCTTGGGATGGTGCTTCTAGTTGCACTTTTAAAATCCATGATCTACTGGAAACAACCCCATGAAGGGACATATAGCAAGTCGCATCTCCCTACCCTTGCCTTCCTGACATGCTCTTTATTTGACAGTGACTGAACACGAGTCAGTCCACTGTTTGTCAGATCAGAATATGGACTACTGCTGTCAATAATATTCAAAATTCCTGTAAATTTGTCCCTTTTCTTACCTTTGTTGGCAATAAAATGAAGCAGGTTGATAATTACACCCACATGGCTTTACTCTTTGCTCACTCTCATGCATGCACACACTCAAATGCAAACACTTTTTTGGTTGATGATTGCTCTGAAAACGACTGTGTAGTCAAAGTGGCTTTGCAAATGCATTTCCGCAAAACAATCTGATGTGTTTGGGTTCTTAGCTTGACACACCAACAGTACTGAGAAGAGACTACTGGGGGCCCAACCAAGCTAAATTATGAAATGTCCTTTTGTGAAAAAAAGTATGCATAGTGGTAATCACATTCTCATCTAACTGCGAAGGGCTACTCGACAATGTGGCCCAAGAGTTAAAGAGCTTATTTTTTAAATCCCTTCATCCTTTCTAGAGCCATGAGACATTGACAGCAAGTCACTTAACTCTGTCCAGCCACAGCTGTGTGGGTTTTGCATAATTAATTATTTATACCAAGGCAGACACAGTAATTAACTTCCAGATGAATATGATATTCTGATCAGAAATGCTTTGCATTTCAGCCATCCCTCAAGCAAGTAACTGTCAAAGCTGGACTGTTTGACAGAGTGGGCCCTGCCAAAATCCCTCCCAGACATCTGTTCCAAAACAAAAAGAACAGATTCTCAAAGCAGTGCATACAGACGTTGCCTCGTTTCAGCAGGCAAAGAATAACCAATTCACAAATTCTGGCTAATTTTGTCTGATTTCAA
The DNA here is from genome assembly GCF_019232065.1 of Centrocercus urophasianus. Classification (NCBI taxonomy): domain Eukaryota; kingdom Metazoa; phylum Chordata; class Aves; order Galliformes; family Phasianidae; genus Centrocercus; species Centrocercus urophasianus. Next base: position 10,069,667 of record NW_024884142.1, on the reverse strand, counting down.
GACAGTATGCTGAACGTTATAAAAAGCCAGAACCTGGTTCTTCAGTCCCAGGCACTGGTGCAAATGGAGTATTGCCTCAGTGAAGTCAATGGTCTGCACTGATGTGAGGCAGGTGCAGGTCGGGAGTGAAGCCCAGGGGATTTGATCTGAGGAGGGATTGAAGACAGCAGGCAATTTTCTGATTTCCTTTGTTTTGGTGAGCAGAAATGAGCAGTAATCATCAGCATTACAATAATACGGAATCGTTTACTTGCTATTACTGCCATCTGCAACATAATAGTAATTCACTGAAAGAAGAATTTTACATGAAGCAGCTTTTTTTCCCTGTTTTAGCAGAATTTTGCATTAATCGCTAAGGATTGTGGTTAAACATTCAAAAACAAAGATAGGGAAGAAAGGATATAGGGAATGCACACACCACAGCTAGAGCTGATTGCAGACTGCATTTTGTTGTTATGACTTCTAATGTAGCACTCCTATAAACACAGTGCTATCATGCTGTTTGCTGCCTGCAGTGGAAGACATGATGCTAATTGCAAGGGAGAGGTTATAGCATAGTAGAGAGATGCTCCTCTGATGGATGGCAAACCTATTTTATTTGTGCTCAGGAACCATGAGGATAGCTGCTATTTTGGCACATCTGGCTGCTGGACTGGGGGCAAGGCTGAGCACCTCAGGATCCCATTTGCAGTGTGAGGGATGCTCTGATGTATGGGAAAGAACAGGCAGTGGCCAGCCTGCCTCCAGCTGGAGAAATCCTGGAGGACAGGCATTCCTCCTCCACAAGTGTTCCAGATATCTTTTCAGATGGCATTGGCATCTGTCTGACCTTCTTTGATCAGCAAGTTAAACTTGCTGGAAAAAAAAAAAAAAAAAAAAAAAAAGGCTTTTCTTGCTCTTGGGTCAATTTTCTGCTGTTTTATCTCATTGGATCAATTTACCATGGGCTTTGGTAAGTGCCAAAACAAGGGAAACTGGGAGGACAAAGAGGGGCATTTGTCAGATTGGCTCAGCCTTCTTAATAAGCTGTGCACCCCCTAGGAGAATTTAAAGCAGGCACAAATGGCCAGACTTGAAAGAAGAAAGGACAGGACTCTCCTGAGATGCAGGAGAGACTGTGCAGGGTTTGTTTCAAACCAGAAAGTCCTTGAGGGCTGCTTGACCTAAAGCAAACCTGGAGAAAAGGAGTCACTCTGCAGGGAGCACAGAGCATGAACAAATATATTTTTAAGCCGTTACATGAATTTGTCCAAATGAGATTTAAAAAGTTTTACCTATTTCACAATTGTTTCAGTAATGTTATAATAAACCCTGGTAATGCTTTTGTGTGCTCAGTTTGAAGCTGGGGTACGGAAACACCAAGCCAGAAACACTCAAGGTGTGTCCACTCTGATCTCAGCTCAACACAACCTGCAAGCAGTTATGTGAACATTTCACTTTTTAAGCTATGTCTTTGCTAGAATATCAAAGCGGAGGGCCAGGATTAAAACATTTGTATATGCCTATAGGTACCTAGACATTTTTCCAGTTTTAGGTCACCATGGATGCCTAAATGACCTTGCAACAAATCACGAAGACAGAGTGAGACCTGTGAGCAGATTTTATCACAGCTGATCAGTGATGTGAGTTTCTGCTCTGAAGCGTGCAGCTCTAGGAACCTGGCAACATCATAACATGGGTTTTATTCAATATAGAACTTTCTACGTTCTTATATGATCTTTAAAAAAGAAAAAATATTGTTAAAGGATGCTGTATCTATTTTATTATAACAATTCTTAAGTTTCTGTAATGGCAAAAGCCCATGATTTCAACAAAAATGTGCTGAAAGTTGTAAAACAGAAATATTGTAAATTGATTTCAAAACAGTATTGCTACTTCTCTCATTTAAAGAAGGCCACGGCAGCAGAAAGCTAGACATTTCATCCTGGCATTTCTTGTTTGTAACACATTTAGTTAGCTTTGTCAACAAGCCTAAAATTTATAGTAACTGTGGAGAATTTATTGTCAAGGTTTAACTCTGCACTTTCCTGCTCTTCACCTATGAAACAATATGATGTGATTTAGAGAAAGACATTTATATCATATAATCAGGAACACAATAGATTCCCCCCTGCTCTTGCACTTCTTAATATAGTAATTCAAGCTGGAAAAAAAAAAAAAAATTACATTTAGCATTCTGCTGTTTGTACAAGTTAGACATAAAACTTCATTATAGTCTAAAAGAATAAGGGAACAAAACTAGTGATGAAGTCATCAGTGTTTTTATAGCCACTTCTCAGAGGTACCTCTACTTTGTGCCTGAGCACCTAAAAGAGGTCCTCTTGCCATACAACACACCATTGAAATGACAGCCTGCATAAATACGTTATTACATCACAGGCTTAACAGTGACCAACAGCTCAGTGAACCCATGACCTCTGAAAACCTGCCTGGTTTCACAACTAGAGTCTGTGGTGATTTGTTTGGAGGGATCTGTAGCATCCAAAATTTCCACCTAGCTCCCCAAAAGTCTACTGCTGCCTCCCCATCTCTTCATGCACTCAGTGCATGCTTTTATCCTCCTGCAACCGCTGTCATCTATGCAACAAACATGGCAGGAAGGAACCACACAGGAATTCTGAAATCTAAGTAATTCTCCACACTATTCATTGACTGCAAAACACAAACGTGAGTATCCTGTTCTGCGTAGTTAATCTATCCAAACATAACGAGGACACTCAAGGTACTCCACAACATATCACTAAGTAAATTAATTTATAGTACCAGCCTCACCTAATCCCTTTCTGACCTTACCACAAAGAATCACCTAGTGAAGACACACTTCAAATTTGAGTGCCTAGCTCAGATTTTTACCATTTGCAATGACAAAATCCAAACCACTATTATAAAGCACAACAAATACAGTTGTATTTCCATTATGTACTCTCAAATTACCTTCAATAACTAATTTTTTTGAAAAGCCAGATGCCAAACTAATCATCTTGTTTCCACTGTCAGTCTTGTTCATTCAGAGCTAACTTTTTATTGGGCCCTATGCCCAGAATGCTTCCTGAGGGGGTTTACTGGTAAAGAAAACAATTTTTTTTTTCAGATTTCATAATCCACATTTTATTTGAAAAGGAAGCATTTGACCATAAAAATAATTTTTCTACATTTCTTTGCAGCCTTTATGAACGTAGCCAATTTTATTCTAACGAGAACACTGGAAGGAAAGAGTGAACTGGACCCACAGTTTTCCCAATAGATGTGCCAGGACTGTCCCTCTTTCCACAGACCGTAGCAGAAAGGAAGATCAGGCTCCTAGCTTGAAACTGTCAAGTATTTTTCATAACCTGACTTCAAAGACTGAAATTCTTCTACTTAGTGAAGAAGTATTTGAAATCCCAGTACTAAGTCAGTATATGTTTTGGCTGTTTCTATTTTTGGTGTAGAAGAACTGAAAAATGTATGCTTTTGCTATAATATATTGCTCCAAATTCTGTTACTGTAAAAAAAAAGAATCATGTAACTAACATGTTATGTGATATTTGGAAATGTGTTTTCAAATGAATATTTTTTTCTACCAGAAAAAGAGCAAAGTCATGTAAAACAGGAGATGAGTTTGATTTTCTGATTGTTTTATAAAGTTTCAGAACAGTGATTCAGTGTGCTGGCCAGGAGAGCTGAGGCAGCTCCAAAGGGAGGTTAGAATGGTGCACCAGTATGCCAGTCCTCTATTTTATTAGGCATTTTGGTTGTTGCTCTTTTCATGTTTTTTTGTTTTGTTTTGTTTTGTTTTGTTTATTTGTTTTTGTTTGCTTGCTGGTTTTGTTTTTGGAAGGGGGGGGTATTTGTGTAACAGTATTTAAGCCACCTTTATTAATACCCATCAGCCCAAATGCCTTTTTTTCTGGCATTCTATTCCACCCAGGCTGAGTCAGCAATTTCAGAAGCAATATCTTCTGCAAATCACTCTGCAAATAGCTGCTGTGCATGCAGCCAGAGCTGACAGGTCAATTAAGTGTATGAGAGAGGCAGGCAAGAAGCATCTTTAAATCCCATCAACACCAGTACAATGCCAGTGATGCACCAAAGCAGTACATGTGAGGGGAGCATCATGGTCTAAATGACCAGCATGTGGCACAGAAGGAAACAGCATTTCTGCTGCAGCACAAGCAACATATATATAATATGATCAAAGAAATAAGAAATGGATGATGGTGACAGACCAGTCCCTGTCAGCCAACAACTGCAGAAATTAGTGGTGTCTGCCAGGTAATTGCCAACATATTGAATGTGTTGTATACACCCCTTTTCTCAAAGTAGACACACTGCAGAATCAAATCTTTGCAGAAGAGAACAGTGCCAACTTGACTTCATCCAAGGCATCTCTCTTAAATATGGGGAGATTATTGTTTTCCTCTGTAGAATAAGAAGGCACATAAGAGGACAATTAAGAGTGAAAACTCAGCAGGGTTTCTGCATGTGAGTATGCACAGCATGCTCCCCCATTGCTTCTGGACTGGCACTAGCCCATCACACGCCTGGAAATGAAGCATTCTGGAGCTTTTATTAAGATTCATGGGAAAGGCAGGCCCCAAACCCACAGACAGCACCAGCATGAAGCATCTCAGCCTTCTCTCTCCCATAAGCACTGCCAACACATCTGGCTCAGACTCTAGAGGGGAATGAAGAAGCTGAGAGGGAGTATAAAGTGAATCTGTCAGCATTTGCTTGCATGACAATCTGCCATGTAGAATTCGTGCCATGCACAATGCTCTCAAGCTCTGATCCCCTACTACACCCTGGCTGTAGGCTAGTGCATTCACATTTCTCCTATACATGCCAGCAGCACATGCAAGAAGGACTGCAGACCTATGCACAGAGCTTCACAAAGGGCAGTGATCCCCACATGGGGAGAAGATGATTTCTTTTATCCCTTCTGTGTTATTTTGTCTGACTCATGGCGGCCTTAAGACCCATCTCTCTAGAGAAATTTCAGAAAATTCCAAGTCTCTCACCATTTTGAAACCTGGGGTTTTTGAGATTTTTCTCCTTCCTTCTGTTTGTTTGACAATTTGATTAATTATTTGTTGCTTATACAGTAATGCGCATCTGTGCATGCAGCTGAATGCGTATGTAATTTTTAATACTGCTTTCTGATAAGCTGAACTCCAAGGGAGTATGATTTTCCCATTTCTTGTATCTTTGCATGGGGTTTTATAGCAGGATACAGCTGAATTTCACTGCCTGGAGGTGCAAATGGTATACAAAAGTTGGTATTTTAAGAGCCAAAATGGGCTTATAAACTCCAGCAAGTAGGAAAGATGTCACATCCCATGCTTTCTCCCTGCAGCACTTAGAGCAAATCAAACTCCCTGCAGCCACCTCAACAAAGCACTTCGACCTGAGAAGCAGAGCCAAGTACGTAGTATCGTAGAATCATTAAGGTTGGAAACACCAGTAAAATCATCCAGTCCAACCATAAATCCATGTCTGTGGCTGTTCTAGACCATGCTCCTCAGTGCAATGTCTCACATTTTCTTGATCACCTCTGGGTATGGTGACTCCATTATTTCCACAGGCAGCCCATTCCAATGCCTCACCACTCTTTCAGAGAAGAAATTTTTTCCCAGTATTCAAACTGAACCTCCCTCTGATGCAACTTAAGACCATTCTTCCTTGTCCTATTGCTGTTACCTGGGAGAAGAGGCTGACCTGCATCTCACTATGACCTCATTTCAGGCAGTTGTAGAAAGCAATAAGGTATCCTCTGAGCCTCCTCTTCTCCAGACTAAACAATCCCAGATCTTTCAGCCACTCCCCATCAGACCTGTGTTCCAGACCCACCATAGCTTCATTTGCTCTTCTCTGGACATGCTCCATGGCACTGATGTCTTTCTTTTAGTGAGGAGTCCAAAACTGAGCGTAATGCTCAAGGTGTGGCCTCACCAGCGCTGAGTGCAGAGTACCTCATGTACCTCATGCCGCTTTGCTGGGTGAGTGGGAGAGCAGGCAGAACTCCTAGATATAAGAGGCTGTTATTCCACACATTTCCACTTGTTCTTCACAAATCTGGATCCTTAGTCTTTTAAAAGGACTTCATTTGCTACAGTTTTGTCAGGTAATCTTGGCACCTAAGGGCTTCTACTATCCATTAAATGTAATGTTTTCTTGATTCATAAGAGACACAAAAACATGAAATTCTGATTGGGAAGATGAGAAGGGCCTGAAAACCAGGCCTGAAGGCACTGGTTTCCTTGTCATACGTTGACTAGGCTGCCACTGGTGCTCTCCATGCTGTCACTCTCTGGTGGTTCCAGGGAATGGCCTTAAGTCCTAACTCACATGCAAGCATGGCACATCACCACAGGCACACCTCAGCATGCCCATCAACCAAGAACAAGGGCTGAGGGGGCTCTTGATCTGAGCAAGGGTGTCCCTACCACCCTGTATGAAGTTTGGTGGGGCTGGGCAGCAGGTTTACTTTTTCAGTCATCCAAATCTTGGCTGAATTTATGTTATGTAAGAAACAATAAGGTTTTGATAAGGATAACATGTCTTTTTTTATTATTATTTTATTTTTTCTTCTTTTTTTTCTTCTTCATTTTTTTCTTCCCCTGAAATTAAAATAAGTATTCCACAATCCTTCTTTTTTTTTTTTTTTTTTTGCTAGAGAAGTTAAAGTCTCATCTTCATCATGTTAACTGATTGCTTTGATTTGATTGTTTTGACTTCTAATGCAAAAGTCTAAATGGTAAAGCAAGAATGAAATGTTTTGTGCTAGACCTTATCAAAATTAAATAATTCAATAATTGCATGAAACATATACTGCTGAATTTGACATGCTACCGAAACCAAAAAAAAACCAACACATTTTCCTGTGAATCATCAGTTTCTCACAGAAAACATACTATTCATAGCTTGTTTAGTTCTGCCATTATGCAGATACTGAAACAAGTCTTTGGATTTTCTCCTGCCAGTGCACTTTTTCTGACTGTTCTTGCTGAGATTTTTGACCAACTCAGCTTGGCAACTAACTATTGTTGACTGAAAAGCACAAATTGGACAACCACAAAAAGAACAGTTAAATATTTCAATTTAATTCTAAATACTTTGCATTTCATTGGGGCAAAAATAATGATAATGTATTCATTAAAAACCTTGACTCAAAATGTATGTTTGCTGTATTTGTCTTAGCTTAGTGAGGAAAAATGATTCTATTTTCATTTTTTTGATGTCTGAAAAGAAGTCTTTCAGCTGATTTTTTTTGCAGCATGGTGAGAATGGGCCAGCTGTACCATAAGCTGAACACTTAGTCTTGCATTCAGAAATCACCAGCTCACATTCAGAACTCAGTTAGTCTTGTATTCAGGAAGAAAAGATCATATCAATGATAAATCATTTGAAAGACAAGATGCGTTTTTCCTGATCTGTTCCAGAGGTCAAAGGCTCATTATTTCATGCTTTTCCCAAATTAGCTTTTCCCTTAAAAAGCAATAAATTATTAAAATTTAATATAAAATACACATTTTAATAAGTAGAATACAGAAGGTATGATCACAGACACTTGCTGTGTGTACCAACACCATACATAAAACTAGTGCTAAATTTTAAGGAAATTTTAATATAAATCAGATATTGACTGCGAGCATCTTTCAATTTTAACATATTTTAATGGATTTCTTTCAAGGCCATAATACACAGTCAAGTTCTTAAGCTTAACTTATTGCTTCACTACAGTTTGTAAGTCATGCCATTTGTGTACTGCAGTGTTGTTGTGTTTTGTTTTGTTTTCTTTCCTCTGTTGGGAAAGCAGTTTTACTTTTTAGCTTGAATAAAGTATTTTCGCATAAACCATGTATATATTTTTAATTACAGATAAAACCATTTGCTGCCTAAAAGTAATCTTCATAAAAAATGAAGTAATAATCCTAGAAAATGGACATATTGCACAATTATCATTTAAAAAATAAAGACAGATGGTTTGAATAAGTGGCAAACTCATATTTTCATTGACTAGAAGCCTACATGTATTTGAGGAAATACTTTGAAATTAATTATTTGCCAAAAAAAAAAAAAAGATGTCAATGTTCTGGAGCTCTGCCACACTGTAACATCTTGCTTGGTTGGATGAAAGCGTGAGAGGAAGGCAGATATGGACTCCATAACGATCTGTCATAATTCAGAGCAGTGAGGCAGTTTCAAAATTAAAGCCAATGCCAAATACCCTGGAGGAGCTGGTTTCACACTGTAATGTGTCAGGAGTTCGAGAGTATTGCTTTCTTCATCTACTGTCATGTGTTCAGCCTCACTCCTCCTCAAATACTAGCACTGTTCTTCAGAAATGCTTGTTTCTCATTAACCCTCTGTGGAAGACCATTTATTTAATACATTTTGGTGTGGCATGAAGAACGTAAGTGTGAAGAGGGCATTTACGAAGAGCCCACAGCACCTTGCGAGATGAATCAGACCCTACTCTGCTCCTGATGCATCCATCATAGAGTCACAGAATCATTAAGGTTGGAAAAAACAATAAAATCATCTAGTCCATCAATCCTGCAATCTCTGGCAATAACTGTCTCCCTGTATTCTTTTCCTGAACAATGATATTTATGTTTATGCCTTTTCTAGAGTTGTCAGGACGATTTCACATATGTCTAGTAATGATCCATAAATGCCTTCCATTTAAAGCATTTAAAGTAGACAAAATAATATTTTTCCTCTTCAACAAGGGATATAATCAGCTGGCTTAGCACTGATGATGAGGTTTGACACCTACACTGTGCCAGACTGAAGCTTTTTAAGAGAGTGCCATAGAATCACAGAATCATTAAATTTGGAAAGACCAGTAAGATCATCTAGTCTAACCATCAACCCATGATGGGTACAGCAATTTGGCCCAAACTGCACCACGGGAGAAGTATGATGTACCATTCATGGTTTCCTCTTTAAAAGAAAAGTAGCTCTACAGTTTAATTTGGTCTACCTTGAGTTTAATTAGCTGCGTACAATGTAGGGCCGCGGGATGTGGAGATACTTTGGGTAGTTTCATTACTGCATCTGTACGTAGTAAGGTACATCTCAGTGCTACCAAGACTTAAGTATGTCATAAATGCCTACAGTGCAAATTAAAACGTGGAAGAAGCAGGGACCTCTACCACAGTACTTGCAGAGCACTGAATGCTGCATATTATACCTAAAGCTTCCCATACATTTCTTACATATATAATTAAAAAAACGATGCAAAAATAAATAGATGAAATAGATGAATAGATGAAAACAAAAGTTCTCAGTTTAGAAATGTCTAAGATTTTGATAATTTAACAATATGATTTCTGTATAAATAATAAATTGTTTTGCTACAATTTTACATAAGCTGAGGCTACAGTGATTTAAATCCACGAGTCCCTCTCTTGTTACCCAGCACTATCAGGTATACACAGATTCACAGATTCACAGAATCACAGAATGGCAAGGGTTGGAAGGGACCTCAAGGATCATGAATCTCCAACCCCCCTACCACATGCAGGGCCACCAGCCTCCACGTTAAATGCTAAGCCAGGCTGCCCAGGGCCCCATCCAACCTGGCCTTGAACACCTCCAAGGACGGGGCATCCACAACCTCTCTGGGCAGCCTGTTCCAGCACCTCACCACTCTCTGGGTAAAGAATTTCCCCCTGATGTCCGACATAAATCTCCCCTCCCTCAACTTAAAACCATTTCCCCTCGTCCTGCACATATCAACCCTTTCAAAGAGTTGATTCCCCTCCCCTCTGTAGGCTCCCTTTAGGTATTGAAAGGCTGCAATGAGGTCACCCCTCAGCCTTCTTTTCTCCAGGCTGAACAAGCACAGCTCCCTCAGCCTGTCCTCATAGGGGAGGTGCTCCAGTCCCCTGATCATCCTACTGGCCCTCCTCTGGACCCTCTCCAACAGCTCCCTGTCTTTTTTGTACTGCGGGCTCCACAATTGGACACAGTAACAAAGCATTCACATTTTCTTATATAGCAAGGAAAAATTGGGAAGTGTGGGAGAGGAAGTTGGGTGTCTGAGGCATGATCCTGCCCAGAACATTAATCATAAGGTTACACAGTGCTGAGGTGTACATCCAAACCTGCAGTCATGTGCACAGCCTGTTCCCAGAGCTGTTCTCCAGTGATACATTTGCGTACCCTCATGTACTGAGAGGGTTAACTCGTTTCTTCAGCACAAATGCAGTATGTATCTCAAAACAATAATCTTGTTGTAATGAACAGCTGTTTCTGTTGATAATAAAGATTTTGAAATTACGCATGCATGCTCATGAGGTGAATGAGGAAATATCTAGAAGGGAGAAGCACACAGTAGGTGTTGGCAGACCTGGTATGCAGTGAGGTGTCAGAGCATTTGTTTATGAATGACCACCAACCTTTTACAAAATGTCAAGTGCGAATGGAAAAAAAATCCACTGTCATTTCCTTTAATTACATGCATTCAAATCATTACCTTCATTTGTTTTATTGGTTTTTTTTTTTTTTTTTTTATTGCAGTGTGATATCGCCCCATGTAAGCACGGAAAGCCATGTGTTCTTTCTAACCTTATGCTCAAAGAGAGTTTGAGGAATTTCACTGGCCCTTCCCCCTCGACTCTGGGGCTAATATGTCTCATTATCTCAGTGCATAAAACTGATTATTAAGTAGTCTTTGATGAAGCAAACAGGCTTCCGCTTGTCCTTTTGAATTATCTCAATATCATTAATTGTTTAAAACTGACAATAAGGTCATTCAATTACAGCATTCCCTATAATGTCTGTGGTTAATGTCACATTGAGGTTGTTATCCAGTGCAGAGGGGGTTAAATTATCAGTATGCTGTTGCTGTTGTGATCCTAATGTAAATGAACATTTGGTGTATTTTTTTTCTTTCCTTAGCTGCTGGTTACTACGTTATTAGCATATTTGATGTATTTCTCAGCTCAGTTAACAAGCAGTTTTGAAGGCAAAAGATTGATGTTTGAGAAGAGGGTTTTATAGACCATTCTGCCTTGTAACAATATCTGGAACATGTCTGTGTGCTATTATGATGAACTGGCTGTGGATTTAGGCCATGTGCACCACTGACAAAGCCTAATTTGTGTTCCTGTTCGCTTCTTAGGTGTTTTATTACTCTGGCCATCCTACGAATTCACAACATTTATTCTTTTTTTCTTTTTCTCTCTCTCATTCTTACTAAATTCTGCCTTGATATTGAAGTTTATTATTTTGTGTTTTTATTGTTTTGTCGGTGCATTAAAATTATCAGTGGTGGTCTGAGCCCTGCAGTACATACTAGTATGTTTTATAAAAAGAACTCAAATGAAATATGAAGGAGACAATATATGGAAATACAGTGAACATAAACTGTACATTCCTATTACATTCACTGTACAGAATAGTACACAGAAGCAGATTGGTGTAAAATTTTCTTATAAAACTACTGCTAGCAGAGCAATTCAGATGGTGCTAATGGAAAGAGGAGGAACAGGTGCTGCAGCTGACTGCTCAGACTGTGAAGTCTCTCTCTTTCTCAACAGCCATGCCTGCATACCTCAGGTTGGATGGATGAGGGTTTGCAGAGGGAGGCTTCAGCTGGAGCATGGAGCAGGAGCAGCCATGAGAGGTGTTCTATCATATCAAGGTCCCAGGGCTGGGCTTGCAGGAGGCTCAGATCCTCTTCATCTTCTCATTACTCCTTCTCTGCATACAGCAAAAATTCATCTGAGGAATTCACACTTACTGGTAAAAACAAACAAACAAAAAACAACAACAACAAAAAGTCGCTCACCAATTGCCAGTCTTTTACCTATTGTGTTATTGATTTTAGTGCCACTGCAATGTATGGGGATAGTGAACAGCTTCCAGATGTATATTTGAAACCTGTCTCTTTGTCTGAGTGGTGTTCCAGGTAAAGGGATGTGTGTTGTTAGCATCACAGCTCACTAAATGATGGTTGGGCCTTTTGGTGAGGACTTGTGAGGTTTCAATTTCTGCTTGAACGAAATAAGGCTCTTTTGACAATTCTGTAAAAAACAGGTTCATGTTGAGTCAATTTGTGTTCAGATTTGTTAAAATTATTCCACTGTCCTCTGCCCTTTACCCTCACCTGTCTGTCTTTTCAGAAGTAAACAGAGAAATAGGGATTCATAAAGAAACCTTCCAGGTGAAAAATTCATCAAAACTGTGAGTTCTCTGCAATATGCTTTGGCTTTGGTGGAGCAGGATATTTTCACAAAATGACATTTTGTCTCAACTCTTCCAACCAGCCCTCGCTAACAAGCTTTTCTCAGATGAGCAATGGATATCCTATTTTTTCTTAATCAAGCTGGGATACTCCATGCATTTTGCTAAGCCCTTGGCAGCTAATATTTTTGTTAAATTGGCTAGTACATCTGTCAGACCCTGGACAAAGCCAGCTTTCCCACCCTGAGCCTTTCAAGCAGAACCTTTGTAAAAGACAAAATGCTGTATCTACCTTGAAACATAAAGGATCCTTAGGGCATTGGAAACTAATGTGCTGCTTTAATGCAAACATCCCTTGTGAGGGCTCTTGTTCCTTGTATGCTCTGAACAGCAGGAGGAAGAATACATGAATATAGATGAGCTGCACAGCAGTATTCAGAAAATGGAGCTATAAGAGTTAATGAGATGGTGTCCTGCTGCTGGACGCTTGCATGCTAAAAATCCTGATGGTTTTATCCAGCAGAAAGTTTGACAAACCTGAGCAAAGCTAGTGATGGTGGAGCAATGATGAGAAAAGAACGATGCTTCTTTCACTGTGGCCTTGCTACCGGCAAAGAGGCTTTGATACAGCTAAATCTAACAAGGGAGAAAAAGGAGGGATTACTGGAAATCACTGAGTGTGGAGAAGCCAAGTAATTATTAATAACATTACACACTGTACTGCACATGGCTATGCGTGCAGGCAGCTCCGTGTGTCTAGCTGCACATGACAACTGGAAGATCACTACAAATAGCACTTAGATGAGTGTCCTGGCTGAATTTGAAGGGAAAGTTACCATTTATGTCACTGCTGGTCACAAAAGTGCTTCCTTACTCCAGCAAAACAATTCAGTGCATGTTTTTCTTGCAGCTAATGGTACTTTCCCATAAGCAGTCCCATCCTTGGTTTGAGTGTCAACCACCACCCTCAAAATGCCACTTAGGATTGCTGTTCAATGTATGCCTAGTACAGATTATCCTCACCTGCTGCTCCATATATATTCATATATGCTTATATGAATAAGCATATATGAATATGCTTATTCATATGTTGGCTTATTTAATAATGGTTTCCCTAAGGTGATAGATCATAACCGTATAACCACAGAATCATTAAGGTTGGAAAAGATCTAGTCCAACATCTAAGATCTAGTCAACCCATCACCACTATGCATGCTAAACTGTATCCCACTAAGCATCATTCAATGTTGGAGGAAATGATATGTTGCAGTTAGTTTTGTGATTTGAGCATTTTTCTTAGATGAGTTTTTTCATCTTCCTGAACAGTGTAAGTTCTCAGAGCAGAGTAGCTTTCCATAAAACTGCTAACAACATTTGGGCTGAAGTGACTCAGTAAATTTCCTAAAATGCTGTTTGTGACTACTTCTGTTCAAAGACTGCTTGCTCTCCCAGGCAAATCACCTGTCTCTGTAGAGCTATGAATGATGAATCCTATGGGAATCTCTAGCTAGTTTTATAGAGAGATTTTAGTGGTGGTGAACGCAGCTTTGTTAGAGAATTTAAAAAAATATCATGTTGTCAGTGTTGAAAGAGTCTTTCTAATTGAAACAACAGGCTTCTTATTTTCAATGTGGGGAAAAAAAAAAAAAAAAAAAAAAAAAAAAAAAGTTTGAATAGCTTGTTCCATAGCAGTTTCTTCATGGAAAATATGAAGGGGATGAGGATTGTCCAGGCAGCAGCAGCAGGAGTTTGCTTTGCTGAGCAACACCTTCAAATCAACACTATCAAATCCAATAGGCACAGGAGAAAACAGTTCAAACATTGAAGGCCAAGGTCAGTATTGTAGTGCAGCTTGCTTTGTTGCGAGTGAATTCTGCCCAATTAAGACATTTTCTTTCCAAACCTTTGTTCCTTTGTTTTTGTACCCAAATACCAGGGAAGAGGGCAACTGGAGACCAGAGCTGTAGGAAGAAGAGGAATGCTGGAGCAATGAGCATAAGCCACAATTCCGATCTGAGAGTCTGATGCACCCGGGAAAAAAGGGAAAGGGAAAGGGAAAGGGAAAAGGAAAGGGAAAGGGAAAAGGAAAGGGAAAGGGAAAGGGAAAGGGAAAGGGAAAGGGAAAGGGAAAGGGAAAGGGAAAGGGAAAGGGACAGGGAAAGGGACAGGGAAAGGGAAGGGAAATGGAAAGGGAAAGGGAAAGGGAAAGGGAAAGGGAAACGGAAAGGGAAGGGAAAGGGAAAGGGAAAGGGAAAGGGAAAGGGAAAGGGAAAGGGAAAGGGAAAGGGAAAGGGAAAGGGAAAGGGAAAGGGAAAGGAAAGAACTAGATTTGAAGGTAAGACCCTGCCATAGTCTGAATCCTGAATACTGAATGGGCTTCATATCACCTGACTCCATGTGTTTGTAAGTAGATCACATATGTGAGTTAAATGCTTTAGGTTCTCTTTGTAGACAATAGAAAGAAGCACTGATAGGGTAGGGAATGAACCACCTATCTGACTTCAGTTGGCTAGTTCAGGGTGAGATGACTTGCACCCTAAAAGTACCTCTTTCTTTCCACTGATTGCAAAAGGACTGCTGATAGCCATCTCAGACATGGAAGCCTACAGATAGTTTTTTCTACTCAGAAGAATTGCACCTATATTTTATAAATAAGTTAATGTTCAGGTTCTGAATCTTTGGTTTGTTTTTTGGGGACCTGCACTGAAGCAGGTTCCCCAGGGCAGTGGTCAATCCTAATGTAGTTAAGATGCATTTGGACAATGCTCTTAGGCATAGTGTTTGGATTTTGGGTGGTCCTGTGTGGAGTCAGGAGTTGAAATCGGTGATCCTTTTGGTTTCCTTCCAACTCGGGATATGCTGTGTTTCTATTATATATACTTAAGATCAGCAAAAGATGATGTTGCAAATTCAAGAGATTCATTACATTGAAAAAGTCCCTTATAGAAGGATGTCTAAATGTAGTTATTTTTCATTTAAAACTGTGTCAACAGTGGTTTCAAAGAACAGTGCTATTCAGCTGAGAGCAAAGATAAGAATATACTTCATTATTCTGAACCTATCCTTTTCCAGTGGTATCCAACTGATATGACTTAATATTGGAGAGTCAGAATTCAAAGCTTCTCAAGGAGCTTTTAACATAGAAAAGTAGCCTGAAGAGTGTATGGAAAATGCAAGGATAGAAAGAGGTCAATGAGAAGCATTTCTTCTAAATGGCATAACTCCTTTTTTTCTCAGTATGCTCCTTGTCAGCATGCAGTTAAAGAGAAGAAAATGGAACTAAGGGAAAATAAAATATGGGATTTTTTAACCATTAGATGTAAAACAAAACATTAAATCTGCTGACAAGTGAAGAGGAGAAATATAATTTTGAAAACTCTTCAAACAAAAAAAAATAATTTAGTGGCACAAATAAGGGGGAATAAGTTCACTAAGATAAGTTTGCGTGACAAGGACTGAGATACAGCTTTTATGTGAAGCCAGAAAATTAAAGATTAGTCCATTCCAAATTATTTCAAATAAGAACTGTAATGATCACATCAATAGAAAGAAAAAAGTCACATTTAAAATCAGGATTTTCCAAGCATAGAAGCATATTAAAGAAACAGTCTTCAAAGAAAAGAGATACAGAATGCATTTGGAGCTGGAGTTAGATGATGAACACTCAAAAAACCATCTGAACATATATTTTGTGAATAACAGCACTACACTGTAGGAGCCTGGACACACAGGACATTTTTTTTCTTGCTCATTGGCATTCAGATCTCTGCACATGATACATTCTGTATTATGGATCTCATCCATTTCAGGTATGAAGATAAGTCCCAAAAATTCCTACTGGAATTACATTATTTTTAGTTTGCTCTTTAGTCATCTGGCTCAGAGGACGATATCATTTTGTTTTATGTGTTAGGTAAACATCTACATGACTAATACCTAGTAGTAAGGAAAAATTCATAAACTCAGTTTGAGATCATACATCTATATTCTTCAATAAGCCATCATTTGAGCTGAGCAGCTGAGAGCAGTTCATAAACGAGATGTTTTCCAAAGGAAGGGAAGAGAAAGAAGTAGCTTTCTGGCTGGCTTTGTCTCAGTTTTGACTAGCATAATATGAAGTGTGTGGTTTTTTTCACAACTAGATTTTTTTGCACCTCTTGGAGCTCCAGATAACAGCACAGATCCAGCTTTGCTGCCACTGTCAGAGAGATTTGGGAGCAGGGGAGATGAGAGCACATGAAAGATCCCACTGAGATACACTGAGTCCTCGGGGCACTGTCCCATCTCTGGAGTTTCTAGAGGTTCAGCTTAGTTCATGTCACCATTTCCTTATTGCTGGGTATCAGCTCTCCCACCAGCCTTCTGACTTTTGATCAGAATGATTTAAAATGAGACATCGGAATATAAATGTGATATAAGAAGAGGATGGAGAGCCTTGTTATCTCAGAGTCTGGCTATCCTTGTTATCAAAGGAAAGGTTTTTTCAGCTTCTCTGTTATCTAAGAGAAACCATCTTAGGCAGTCATTCTTTGGCATGCATGCAATTGGAGAACAGACTGTCTTTTAACATGAAATACGCAATACAAATGCAGAATAGCAGTTTTGAGAGTAAGAGTATTTATTTAATTTTCACAGCACTTGATGAAGAATAAAACCAAAACAGAAGGATCAAGAAGCAGGTTGGCCATCACCCTGCATCTGGTTGGTTGCCTGAAGCATGGCAAGTATTCTGCAGAGATGAGACCCAGCAGCAGTCATCTCAGCCAGCTTTGGACATGCAAAAAAAAAAAAAAAAATAGAACTAATAGCCCTTGAGCAATTTCATTTTTATTAGAAAGTTGTTAGATTATATTCATATATCAAAAAAAATTTGATATACCAGGAATTGCTCACACAAAGGCATCTTCATGATAACCTGTATTAAAGCATTTTAATGTTTTTGGTTTTTTTCTAAACATTCCAATTATCTTTTTCTGAGGTATGCTGTATTGTTATAGTTCTTGTTAGAATGATGACCTAAATCTCTGATGTGAGTAACACACAGGGAATGGAAAACTTAAGTAAGGGAAAGTACAAAAGATACCCGACTTGTGCTGTCAGTTCTACTCATCACTGCTGCCACCCACTGAGTGGTTACTTTCATTAGAAGAGAACATCATATTCTTAATACTCCTTGAGTTAAACAGAAGTAGAAAACAAGAGATTAGCTAGACTAGGAAAATAAAAACCACTTTTTTCAGCAGTTAAATTCCCCTTCTGTTATAGCAGATTATTACTAACACATGAACGATAGACACAGAACATGTGCTACTCCTGCATTTTCCATCAGTTTAACAGCACTGTCACAGCAGAACAAATTTTAAGACTTCCCAAGGACAAGGTTGTGACAAAGTGTCAGAAATCTACTTTTTGTGCTGCTATAGTATTTTCTCAGCATGCCTGATGATCTACTCCAAAAGATGCACAAACATTATGCTGTCCATATCTTCAGATACAGCAATGACCAAGATGAAACGCTGCTTGTTTCAGCAGAGTGCAGTAGTCATCCTCTTGAAACACCCAGAGGACTTGGGAACTGCTTGCAGAAAGACGTCTGAGTTACTAGAACAGATTTTTTTTATTATTATTAGTTTTATTTATTGTTGTTACCTGCAAAGAGAGACTTATAAAACATTATATCTGTATCTGGATTTCTAATAAATTATCGGAAACAGTCACTCATGAAACCTTATATCCAGAATTATTTCAGATTAGCGTGGATTGAACCCTGCCACTTGGATGTGAAGCACACCTTTGAGCAGTCATTAAGGCACCGATAAGCAGAAGTCATGTATTGAATGGGAAGAAAGAGGGCTGGTGGGCTGCCTGAATGTGCTGGCGCTACTATCTATCTTGTTTTGTCATATTCATTAACCACAGAAAGGAGAAAGACTAAACGGACCTCAACGGGATTCTCATATTTCAGAAGGATTGATAGAGCTGGACCACTATGAGAAATGTATATAACCTGCATAATGAAAGATTGCACTGACATCAGAGATGTGGGCTCTGCTCCCTGCTCTGGCTGTATGTCTGGGTCTGGTAATTACAGGTCCCCCATCCCTGAGCACAGAGGTTGAGATCTGACTGTAAGGAGGCACCAAAGAATTTTATATTTCAGAAAGTTAATTTTCATCAGAACAGAGTTTTAATTAATAAAAATCATTCGTATTAATAATGGAAATAAGAGATAACTACATTATTTGTTTTCATTACCTATGTAGAATTAACATAATTTTCAAAGATACAGGGTTTTTATTATTCCTTTTCAAGAAGGTTCTTTCTATCCAGGGAGGACTGGAAGAGCCTAGCAGTGAGCATAAAACCCAGACACCATCTCCGTTTAGATAATGGTGATTGCAAACAAGCATCTAGATGAATATCAGAGTTGCCTAGATTTGGGGAATTTTATTTTGATTATGAATTAATTTATTGGTTTTGTTGTTATTTATCCCTTCCAAACAGCTTTTCATCCCTTAAGCCTTCAGGCATATATTATGTACGAATATGTTTACACCATTTATATTCACCTTGCATACATGTAAATTAGTAGCTCTGGTAAAGTCTATTGTAAAAGGATGGCTTAGGTTTCATTTTCTGTACCTGGAAAGTGGAACTGTTAATTTTGCTATAAAAGAAGGTATTATAATTCACCAAATAATACCTATAAATCTCTTGATGATTCTTAAATAGTTTCTAATGGGAAAGATGCATTGTTTACATCCTCTCCACAAATCCACAGCAGCAGAACATTTTAATTTAAATGTTTCGACTACATCAACATGAAAAGTCTGGTTGAGTGAAAAGCAACATATATAATTTTGAATTATTTTGATTGTGTAAGACTGCCTTTTCTATTCAGAAGAAGAATGTTTATTGAGAAATTAAAACAATACTGCTCACTTCAAATTGCAAAATTTCACTTCTGACATCTCCTATAAATCCAATTTGGAGACTGATGCCAAGGAAAGCACCGTTTCTCTTGATCAAATGGAAATTATCAAAATGCCATGTCTGATCCCAAATCTTCATAAAAATCTCATACAAATCTCATGGCAAGTGAGATTGAAGCAGGCAATTTCACGTTGCTCATCAAACCCATGTATATATTTTAACAGCAATAAAGCTGGGGGCTGGGTGCCATATCCCCATGAAGAAGTGGCATTCCTGGGTGCAGGTGAATTCCCAGCACTGCTGATAGCTGGTCAGCAGTTGTGCATGGCAGCACAGATGTGAGCTGTGGCCAGTTCCTCTGAAGTCAGCAAGCACCAGGGTAATACTGCTCTGCATCCTCAGAGAACATGCTCTGCTTTATGCACCAAAAGGGAATTCCTGCTGGCTTAAATCTTCGCAGCATTAGCGACAGGGTATGCAGAAACTGCCAGAAAGGCCCTATATATCAAGCTATCCATTCTGACAGCCAGGTTAGGTTAATCATTAAAGCTCTGCCTCTCTCACTCAGGGTCTCGGGGGCTTTGTTTAATGCAGCAGACAGATGGCACTGAGGAAATTCAGGTGGTGCGTGATGAGATTTGGGGTTTTTTTAATGTGGTTGCTAGAATTTTTCAGATAGATTAAGTTCAATTGTAAATCACTCCCGTTCCCAGGGCTGGAGTCTTTATTAGCCCCCCAGTGCTCACGCCAAGGAATCGATCCTTCAGCAGCAAGCACACTGTTGGGGAAAGGCTCTTTTCTTCTTGCAGCGCTTTGCACCATCTGTTATGCAGTGCTGCAAAGAGGAAGTGCAGCCAGACAGAGCTGGTTGGCTACCCTGCGAAATCCAACCCAGCTCGTTTTGCCAGCCCAATCTAGAATCTTATTTCAAATTTTCTTGATTTCCTTTAATGAAGAATATAACCCACACCACTATTGCTCACCTACGTGACTACACTGGCCTTGAAAGCTGCCCTGGCCTTAATCTCTTCGCCTAGTTCTGTTTCCTTTCCTTCCTCTGATAACCAGGCCCTTCTATCTATGATTCCACTATTCTGCCAAGTTAAACACATTTTTTAAGCTGGTTACAAGACAAGGAAGAAGATATGGGGCTGACTTCCTTCTCTTTAAGCCAAAAAGGACAAAAAATGCAAAACGCATCTTATAAGTCCAAGCCATTCACACAGCTTCGAGCTCCCATTATAGATCAATCTCTGCTGCCACTCAGCCTATGACAGCAGGGCTGTTTGCCCCAACTGAAGCAAATGGAGAACTTCGTCTTAGGAAACAGATAACAAAAGTACATTCACTATATGGAGAAAATCTGGGAAGAAAATTATTGTTCTCAAAGATCAAGATAACAAAAACAACACATTATGGGAAATAAAAAATAATTGTGAACAAATGTAGATGCAGATATAAGAAAGAGAAAATGATGAACTGAAGATTTATGCGAATAAAATTAAACTCTTCCTATGGACTCTCACTGAAACAAGATTTTGTATCTATCTTCACAAAGATTTCATTTAATCTTTACAAAGATTTCACACATCAGCAATGCCACATTGACAAGATGGTTTTAAAATTTCCTTTTCATTTTTCATTTTTCATTTTTCAAGTGATTTATAAACTCTTGCATCTGTAAAAATGATGTCTTTTTTGTTCAAACTGGAACAAACAACACCATATCAGTGTAAAATAAGTCTCATCAGGATATTTCATTTGAGTAGGAGCATTTGTAAGAGCATTTGTAAGATTATACGCAGGTTACCATTTTCTGCACTTATGCAGTTTATAGTCTAACTTCAGGATAGAGTGATTTTACCTGCCAGAAAATAAAGAAATAAAAAAATAATTTAAAAAAAATAGAATCTAAACTGAGTATTTCTCATTTTACACAGTTTGATTTTTTTTCATTCTTCACCCCTTATGTTTTAGTTTCTTTTTTCCTGGTTTTATCATCCACAGTATTTGCAAAGCATATTCTCGTTTTCTATATTTGATGGCATCAGATGAAAAGGTAAGCAAAATGTGACTCCGTATCATTTGCCTTTCTGATTAATTCAATCTCACTGCATCTTTTGGTTTTCTTTCTCACCCCTTTCCCTATGTTTCAGTCTTTTTACAAAGCTTCAATTGTTTTTTGGGTTTTTTTTTTTTTTTTTTGGAGAATCATAGAATCATAGAATGGCCTGGATTTAAAACTGATCATCTAGTCTCAACCCCCTGCTATGTGCAGGGTCACCAACAAGTCGTCCAAGCTGCCCAGAGCCACATCCAGCCTGGCCTTGAATGCCTCCAGAGATGGGACATTCACTATCTCCTTGGGCAACCTGTTCCTGTGCATCACCACCCTCTGTGTGAAAAAAACTTACATGTGAAGAAACTTAGACAACTCAAGAATATACAAGATTAACAATACTGAGGGAGTACATAACGTCTTCAAAAACGTAAGACCTTGATGGTGAAAAGAAAAGGCAATATTCTCATAAAAAGTAGAGTGGGTAGCACAATGTATTGGGAATAAAAGTGCATCAAGAGTTACTGTGCCAAAGCTGTACGAACTCAGTAAGGTTTATTTTTCCTTCCCAACTTGATTTGCCAAAGGAAAGCAAATTTTGAGAGAAATATGGCACAAATTAACAGTTAAAAAAAAAAAAAAAAAAAAAAAAAAAAAAAAA